>NW_007249976.1:313463-315360 GCF_000164805.1 Carlito syrichta
GCAAGCATAAATTTACGCAACTATGAGGGTATATGTATATATTTTATCCTAACAAGTCTACTCTAAAAATCAAATAGCTGTCACACTCTTGAACAAGGAAATGCATGGCCGCCATGATGGTGGCTATGGGCTGAAGCAGACAGAGTTTCGGTAATTAAGGAAACAAAAGAAAACGTTCTGCCTGGCTAGAGGCAGGGCGACAAAACTATTATATTTCTAATCTTAGCCCTAGGGGAGACTGCTTTCGGGAACAAGAGCTGATTAACCAGTCTACCAGGAAATAGAAGTTAAAAAATATCTAGAAAGAAGTAAAACTTAGAAAGAGAAAAATAATTCTGCCGTGCACTTTCCATCAGGCATATTAATATTTACTTATAAGTTTTACTGCCATGTATGCACACTGGTCACTAATCACACGCCAATATTATAGGTATAACTGATATCCTATGTCAGAGGCGATCTTCCAGATGGGCCTTTACAGGCCTCAGCCATGTAGCTATAGATGTTGGCTCCCAACACAATTTTCTCTCTCTTTTTTTAGTGTATCAGTTATACTTCTTTTAAAAAATTTTTAGCCGGGCTCGGTGGCTCAGCCTGTAATCCCACGCCTTTGGGAGGCTGAGGTGAGTGGATGCCTGAGCCTGCAGGTTCGAGACCCACCTGGGCAACTTGGTGAGACCTCATCTCTACAATAAATCAAAAATTAGCCGGGCGTGGTAGTGCATGCCTGTAGTTCCGGCTGCTTGGAAGCCTGAGGCAGAAGGATCGCCGGAGCCAGCAGGTTGAGGCTGTGGTGGCCGGGAGCAGCCACTGCACTCCAGTCTGGGTGACAGAGTGAGATTCCAATTCAAAAAAAAAAAAAAATTTTTTTTAGTGGTTGCCCTAGGGTTTGCAATATTCATTTATATCTAATTCAAGTCCACTTCTAAATAACACTACACTTTTTTTAGTAGAGTTAGTGCCTCCTAATAACAAAACAAGCCTAATTCACTCTTCCCATCTCTGTATAATCACTGACATTTATTTCACTTGTATATTAAGTATACATACATACAGTACATAAATAAGCATATGTAATAAAATATATTATTGCTATCATTATTATTTGAATAAACTGTTATCTGTTAGATCACTTAAGAATAAGAAAAATAGGTTGGGCTTGGTGGCTCAGCCTGCAATCCCAGCACTTTGGGAGGCTGAGGCGAGTGGATAGCCTGAACCTGCAGGTTCGAAACCAGTCTGGGCAACTTGGCAAGACCTCGTCTCTACAATAAATAAAAATTAGTCAGGCATGGTAGCGCACACCTGTACTTCCAGCTACTTGAAAGGCTGAGGGAGAAGGATGGCCGGGGCCCAGCAGGTCGACACTGGGGTGGTTGTGAGCATGTCACTGCACTCCAGCCTGAGAGACAGCTCCGACTAAAAAAAAAGAAAAAGAAAATCTTTAAATTTACTTTAACTTATTCCTTCTTCAGTGCTCTTCTGTTCTTCATGTAGATCTAAGTTTCTGACCTATACTATTTTCCTTCTCTGTAAATAACTTTATTTTTATTCATTTTTTTTTTGAGTCAGGGTCTCAATCTGTTGCCCAGGCTGAAGTGCTTTAGCATGATCACGATGATCATGGCTCACAGTAGCCTAGAACTCCAGGGATCAGGCAATCCTTCCACCTCAGCATCCCAAGTAGCTGGGACTACAGACATGCACCACCACACCTGGCAAGTTTAATTTTTTGTAGAGATGAGGTTTTGCTATGCTAACCAGTCTGGTCTATATTATTATTATTTTTTGAGTTGGAGTCTCACTCTGTTGCCCAGACTGGAGTGTAGTGGCTGCGCCCGGCCACCGCAGCCTCGACCTGCTGGGCTCCGGTAATCCTTCCACCTCAGCCTTCCAA
>NW_007249976.1:315380-316307 GCF_000164805.1 Carlito syrichta
TGGGTCTCGAATCCGCGGGCTCAGGCAATCCACTCACCTCAGCCTCCCAAAGGCGTGGGATTACAGGCTGAGCCACCGAGCCCAGCAGGTCTATTATTTTTATTTTTATTTTTTATTTTAGAGATGTGGAGTACAAGTGGAGATTTACTACATAGGTAGGTTGCATGCAGGTGAAGTTTGGGCTTCTAGCTGGCCCTCTCTCCCCGGACGGTAGACCAGGTACCCAGTGTGTTGCCACATACCCTTCCTCCTTTTTCCACCCTCCCTCCCCTAGCTGTGTCCAGCATCTGCCGATCCCACCCTTTGCTAGTGTGGCCAGTGTTCAGGGCCCACTTATGAGTGAGAATATATGGTATTCAGTTCTTTAAAACACTCTAAAACATTTCTTGCTAAAATGTCTACTGGCAACAAATTCCCTCAGTTTTTCTTTTTCTCCCTCACCTTTGAAGGATAATCACATAGGGTATAGAATTCTAGTTTGGTGGTTTTTCTCTCTTGACACTTTAAATATTTTACTCTTTTTCTCTTCTTGTTTGCAAGGCTTCTGAAGATAAGTCTAATGTAATTATTTGCTTTGCTCCTCTGTGAATAAGGTGGGTTTTCCCCCTCTAGATTATCTCAATATTTTTTTCTTTATCTTTGATTTTATGTAATCTGGATATGTCTAAGTGTACATTTTTTGGCATTTATCCTGCTTAATTTTGGGGGGAGGGAGAAGGGTATAGATGAGGTTTCGCTATGTTGCCCTGGCTGGTCTCAAACTCCTAGACCAGGGGTCCTCAAACTTTTAAAACAGGGGGCCAGTTCACTGTCCCTCAGACCATTGGAGGGGCGGACTATAGTTTAAAAAAAAAACAAAACTATGAACAAATTCCTATGCACACTGCACATATCTTATTTTGAAGTGAAAAAACAAAACGGGAACAA
>NW_007249976.1:316653-346041 GCF_000164805.1 Carlito syrichta
CATTTTGAGTGCATGGTTCCTGAGATTACTGAGAGGAGGAGTCAAGAGACAGAGAGAAGGAGGGGAGTCGGTGAGTGCAACGCACATTCCACACATGTGCACTGCGGGCCCAGAGAAGTCGGCTGCTAGGCAGGACAGGCAGGGGTGGCAAAAACACCCGGTGGGCCAGATAAATGTCCTCGGCG
Organism: Carlito syrichta; assembly: GCF_000164805.1. Classification (NCBI taxonomy): domain Eukaryota; kingdom Metazoa; phylum Chordata; class Mammalia; order Primates; family Tarsiidae; genus Carlito; species Carlito syrichta. The sequence goes on from NW_007249976.1 coordinate 316,839, forward strand.
GGCCGCATGTGGCCTGCGGGCCGTGGTTTGAGGACCCCTGTCGTAGACTCAAGTAATCCTCCTGCCTCAGTCTCCCAAAATGCTAAGATTACAGGCATGACCCACTGTGACTGACCAAAAAAACTGTTGGTGGTTTCAGGGAAAGGGGTACATTTGATCACTGTGGGAGCTTGCTAGAAATGCAAATATCCAGGCCCCACCACAGACCTACTGAATCCGAAGCTCTGGGGATGAGACTCAGCAAAGTGGTTTTAATAATCTCTCAAATGGACCAGGCACAGTGGCTCATGCCTATAATCCCAGCACTTTGGGAGACCAAGGTGAGAGGATTGCTTGAGTTTGCAGATTTGAGACCAGTCTGGGCAACTTGGAGAGACCTTATCTCCACAATAAACAAAAAATTAGCCAGGTGTGGTAGTGCGTGCCTATAGTACGGCCTGGTGTAGTGGCTCATGCCTGTGATCCCATACTTTGGGAGGCTGAGGTGAGAGGATTGCCTGAGCCCAGGAGTTTGTGAGCATGGTCAATACGGCAGAAACTCATCTCTACAATAAATTTTAAAAATTAACCAGGTGTAGTGCCACAAACCTGTAGTTCCAGCACCTTGGAAGGCTGAGGCAGAAGGATCACCTGAGACCAGCAGGTAGAGGCTATGGTGGCCGTGAGCATGCCACTGCGCTCCAGCCTGGGCGACAGAGTGAGATTCCAACTCAAAAAAAAAAAATCTCTCAGATAATTCAGACACATGCTAAAATTTGAGAACCACTGTACAGCACTTTTAGCAAGGTCCCACATCATGTTAATGCTTGATGCTATTGATCCAGGGACCACACTTTGAGAACTATTATTTCTCAAATTAAAAAAAAATTGTTTTTGGAGTTGGAGTCTCACTCTATCGCTTAGACTGGAGTACAGTGGCGCCATCATGACCACTGCAGCCTCAACTAGCTGGACTCAGATGATCCTTCCACCTCAGCCTTTCAAGTAACTGGAACTACAGGTATGTGGCACCACACCTGGTTAATTTTTAAACTTTATTGTAGAGATAAGTTCCTGCCATGTTGACCATACTTACAAACTCCTGGGCTCAGGCAGTCCTCTCACCTCAGCCTCCCAAAGTGAGCCACTGCACCTGGCTGTACGATACATTTTTATTCTATAATATCTGTTCTTCTGTTTCTTTAACTCTGGTCAATATAGGACCCAAGAGCTCATAGGGGAAGAAAGTCAATTAAAAAGTAAATATGCAATCAAGAATATATCAGTAGGGGTGGAGAGCAGGGAGGAAGACTCTGCCTTTCCACTTCCTGCCAAGATAGAATAACAAATGGAAGACAGATGGGGGAAGTAATGGTCCAATGTGGGTGCTGGAAAACTGGGAGAAAGTCACTCATTGGCTCAACACAAGACAAAGGAAAAGGGTTTTAGGCTTCCAAGAGTGGCAAACTATGGGAAGATACATATATGGGTGAAACCAGTGGAAGATAAGGGTATTTGTGCAGATCCATCTTGACACTTTCAGTCTTCTTCATGGCCATACAACTTTCCTAGGAGAGAGAATTTGTGGAGGTTCTCCTTTTTCAGCAGTGTGTGCCTTTGATCAAATGAGGAAGCTCTGGGAAGGTTTCTTTATACATTTGTTGATTCCCATTTGTCTCTGACTCAAAATAATCTATTCCAAAGTGGCATATTTTGGGGTGGCATATTTTGATCCCTATAAGTTCTCTACTTCGTAAATCTTGTGCAAATTTTATTTTGGCCAACTCTGATCCAGGATCAAACAGGGAAGAGGATTCTAGGAAATGTAGTTTTAACTTAGCAAAATTAGCACCCTTCAAATCCACCAAAGAAGAACTTCACAAAACAGGAGATTCTAGGAAAGGTAGTCCCAGATTAGCTAAGGAGATAAATTACAAAACCATATTATATGCCTTGTTAACCAGGCATTCAATCACGCCTTTTAAAAAAACCATATTTAACTTGCAAATAAATAGCAAAATCATCTTCTGAATAACATACTCCACTGTCCAAGATAAAAAATAAACAATAAAAAATATTCAGGTCAACAAGGTGGCTCAAGCCTATAATCCCAGCACCTTGGGAGGCCGAGGTGAGAAGACTGCCTGAGCCCAGGGGTTTGAGACCAGCCTGGGCAACTTGGTGAGACCTCATCTCTACAATAAATAAAAAAATTTGCTGGGCGTGGTGGCTCACACCTGTAGTTCCAGCTACTTGGAAGGCTGAGGCGGAAGGATTGCCTGAGTCCAGCAGGTCGAGACTGCAGTGGCCATGAGCATGCCACTGCACTCCAGTCTGGGTGACAGAGTGAGACTCCAACTCAAAAAAAAAAAAAAAAATTCAAACCCTCTCCCCAGTAGAGGATACAAATTCTGTCATTTTCTCTTCAAATGATATTCAAGTCTATTCTAGTTGGGTCAAAACTTCTTTTGACTAAGAGATAAGGTTAATCTCTATTAATACATCTTAGATGGTGGGTGAATGGGAGAGGAGAAAAGAGAATTGGTTAATATGAGTTAATACACTTAAAATAAGGAAGAAATAATAGTCTTTTTTGCAACTGGTCATGTGGTCATAAATGGTATTTATAATTTCCTTCTTCCACTGCCTAGTCCACATTTTCTTGACTTTCTGCAAATACCTTGCCTGGAGGAATAGTTCAAACCATCATTCTGGGCTTTTAGTAGACTAGCCTACTCTAAATTGCTGTCATTTTTCATTAACTTTTTAGCACATTTATAGTAGCCTTAGGGAATCTACTACATTTCAGACCAATTTTTCCTTATTTTGTGTACGCATGACCCAATTTCATCTTTCAAATGAGGTCCGATCACCACAAAAGTGCTTTTGCCTGTTGGTTCATTAGCATGAGAAGCCCCAAAATAGACACGGAACCACTGCTGATTTCCCTGGTGGAGGCATTCCTCCCTTAGGAGCTAAGACCGCTGGACCAGCAGAGCCCAAAGCTGCCTTATGACTTGATGAGCCAGGCAACACCCAGTTCATGATGGGCAGCTCAGGTCATATGGTAACTTGGTAACTCTTGGTCTAACATTCAGGGTCTACATATGCCTGGCAGCAAGCCAGAAGCTGTTTCTCAAAAGAAGAGTTACTTGCAGAAGATGACATAGCTTTTCTTTAAAATTCCTGTAATCCCGCGCTTTGGGAGCCCGTGGATTCAAGACCCGCCTGCGTGACTTGGCGAGACTTCATCTCTACAATAAATCAAAAATTAGCCGGGCGTGGTAGCAGCGCACACCTATAGTTCCAGCTACTTGGAAGGCTGAGGCGGAAGGACTGCTGGAGCCCAGTAAGTCGAGGCTGTGGTGGCCGGGAGCGTGCCACTGCACTCCATTCTGGGCGACAGAGTGAGATTCCAACTCAAAAAAAAAAAAAAATCCTTAAGGTCTGTGCTGCCATTTAGCGGGGTCTCCAACCCCAGGCCATGGCCTGTTAGGAACCAGACCGCAGAGCAGGAGGTGAGTGGCAGGCGAGTGAGTGAAGCTTCATCTGTATTTACAGCTGCACACCATCACTTGTATTACGGCCTGAGTTCCGTCTTTCAACAGATCAGTGGTGGCATTAGATTCTCATAGAAATGCGAACCCTATTGTGAACTGCTCTTGAGAGGGATCTAGGTTACATGTTCCTTATGAGAATCGAATGCCTGATGATCTGAGGTGGAGCTGAGAGACCAGGATGCTAGCACTGGGAGCAGTTGCAAATACAGATTAACATTTGAAGTGACTACACATCTACCCCCCTTGGCCCCCGTCCATGGAAAAATTGTCTTCCACAAAATAGGCCTGATGCCAAAAAGGCTGGGGACCACTGATGTAAAGGAGCCTTTTTTTTTTTTGTTGGAGTCTCACTCTGTCGCCCAGACTGGAATGCAGTGACCGCTCTCTGGCGATCCTTCCGCCACAGCCTTCCAAGTAGCTGGAATTACAGGCGTGCGCTACCATGCCTGGCTAATTTTTTGATTTATTGTAGAGATGAGGTCTCACCAAGTTGCCCAGGCAGGTCTCGAACCTGAGGGCTCAGGCAATCCACTTATCTCAGCCTCCCAGGGCACGGGATTACAGGCTGAGCCACCGAGCACGACTTAAAGGAGCCTTTTAAAGACTCCATAAATGCATTCCTATCTCTATAGACACTTTGAGATCATTAGATCTGCTGGCTCATAAGACCCAAGTAGCAGAGCAACCTGTAACACAGCCTGGACCTGTTGCAAACGGGTTGAATGAAGTATCACATCCAAATGAAGTATATATTGCCTCCAAAATCCAAAGAGGACCACTAGGCATTTTGCCTCTGAGTGGTACGGACCAAATGCAACTATTGTTCTTCACCAAGAGATACTGTATCATGTCGCACTCCACAAGATCCCTGGAAGTTTCAGACAGGCCCATGATGCTTTGTGCAATTTATTTCCTATCCTGTCATGCTTGAGTTTAACTGAAGTTTCCAGGGTAGCTGCTACATCCTGCTCACCACACTCAAATAGTGAACCAGCATGATGCACCATGATTCAGAAGTGATCAGTCTCTATAGACTAGAGGGGTAACAGAGTCCTGATGTAGGACAATGAAGTTGTTTTGATGGTCCTGCTAGCTTGTAGAAAATTGCTTTTGGCTCAAACTCCTGGGCTAAAGCAAACCTCCTGCCTCAGCCTCCAGAGGAGCCAGCCTCCACATACATTTGGAAATGCATTGACTCTCTACATCAAATCGGTGAAACTGTCTTCCAACCCATGAATGTGGCATCTCATTGGTGATAGTTTTCATCCATGCATTTTGTAGCTTTCAGCATAGATATTGCATACATCTTCCCATGATATCCATGAGGGGGTTGGTTCCAGGGTCCCACTACACCCCCACAAATACCAAAATAATTGGATGTTCAAGTCCCTTATATAAAATGGTGTAGTACTTGCATGTCGCCTATGCATGTCCTCTTGCATACATTAAATCATCTTTAGACTACTCATATCTAATACAACACATATGCCATGTATAGTTATACTGTATTTTTAGATTACAAGAAGTCTGTACAGGCTCAGCACAGATACAACCATTGTAGACCTAACTACATTTTTAATCCAGTGAGTAGAACTGCGGATGTGAAACCCATGAACAGAGGGCCAACTGAATCTTTAGTTATACCTAATCATTTCTTTGGTGGGGGGGGAGCACGAGGGTGGTGTGTTCAGCTCTTGAGTGCCTGAATGTCTCTATTTACAGCCTTTCTTTCACCAACATTTTATAGTCCTCAGCATAGGAATTCCATTCACACTGTTAAATGTAACACACCTTAGTTTTTGTGGGTGTGCCTTACATCTGAGTACAATGTCTAGGCTAGATGAAGGGATTCTCAGACTTTATTCAATTGGGCCTATAGAAATTGGGCTGGGAATGTGTGTTTCAGCATTTGGATTACTTTCAGAATGCCTTCAGATTCCTACACACATAGCTGGCTGGTAAGGACATACCACATACACATTTGGAGTTCCAGTGGGCTTTTATTGAGACAAATTAACAAAAACCAAGATTTTACCAACCATCTTCTCTGAATCTTATAAATTCAGTAGAGACTCTGGTCCATATATGTGGTACATACAACATAACACCTCCCAACAAAAACAGAGTCCCACTGGAACATTTGCCAATTAACATAAAGCCAATTTTCCCTTTCCCCAAATGTTTTCAAATTTTTGAGTTCCCACTGTTCACTTTTCAGTGGAACTGGTCCCTTGTGGCTAGGGACACTGGAATTCTCTCCCATTTTTACTAAACAAACAAAAAATGTTTTCCTTTGTTTCAAAAAAAACGGGAATGTGACTTTGTTTTCTCCAGGCACCCCTCCCCCACAACCAATGGTTTAAATACAGTAGCCTGTATTTTAACAACCCAGCCCTACCCCCTCCCTTTCCCTGCCCAGCATTGTCTACTGGAGAATTTAAATACACTTCAGTTGGATTCTGTCAGGTGTGGAGGGGCAGAGTCCAGGTGCCAGGCTAGCTCCCTCTGACCTCATGAACTGTAACCTCTGGACACTTAACTCTTTACCCCAAAGATGAGTTTTTAGATTAGAAAGGAGAGAGTATTTTCTTTGGGAGTTTTAAAAAACTATCTTTAGGGATATAAAATAGAACTACAAGCTCACCAAAAGTTCACCAAAAAGCTGACTTGCTTCAGCTCTCATGAGGCCGATAATTTTGCTTCACAAAGGTATTTGGCAAGAAAATGATTCCACATAACAAATTTAAAGATACACAGAAAGTTGAAAAAAGTAGCAAATTAAGATAACATGGCTTAATTCCCAAGAACTTATTTCATCTTTTTGTTACTCATCTAGAAGGTCAGGAGTGTGGCTAAAGGCAGTTTCTGATGAGGTTATGAGCTTCCAAAGTGTTTCTAAATCCTTAGTGCAGACACCCTCCCTTTTGGGGCAAAGTACCCTCCCCTCCCCCCCCTATTTAAAAAAAAAAAAAAAGGAAAGAAAAAAACCAAGTGATCAGAATGAGATGTTTTGATTCCAACAATTTACACTCATGGCTTTGTGCTGAGTTGTCTTGCTCTAACCAAGCATGATGATATCAAACACAAAGCACGTGGCAAAGGAAAGATGCTCCCATCTCATTCTGAAAATAAATACTGATAACCAGTCCCACCCCCCACCCTTTCAGGCCAATCTGTTATGATGTTGGGACCAACTTGAAAATAATTTAGAGGTATAATTCAGGTTTCCCTCTCTCTTCTTTCCATAAAGGTCATTTTTAAATACATTTATTCCATTCCTAGGGGAAAGGCAAGAAATTTTCTATCCCCACCAGAACACATATGGGGAGAGAAAAAAACACATGTCCTGAGGTGGCAAGGTGTGTAACCTATTATTACACAACTATACACCCACAGGCTAAACCATGAGTTGGATGTAGTTTTAATATTAAAAACAGGGACTAGTTTTCATTTAAATGAACCATTGGTAAAACATTACATTAAAAAACAAAACATCCAATATTGGAAAGACTCTTAAAACAATTTCCAATAGCAACAATGTTCCTTTATAATAAGGGATCAAAAGAAAAAAAAAAAAAAAAAAGACCAGGCTGTGACCTAGTCCTTAGAGCATCTTTCCACTTAATAATTCCTATTCAAGAATCAAGCACCAAAACTGGACAGCTGCTTTTATAAGACTGTGTCCAATAGTGGTGTCCTAGATAGTTTAAGTGCCACTCCTCATCAGAGGCAATATACTTCAGTAATACTTTCAATTTTAAGTCTGTGCTTTAAGAGGGATCCATAGGCATGTGGCACCAGGCAGAGCAGTCCGAGATTGGCAAAGACTGCATTTTTTGTTTAGTCACCCACATACTCTCTAGCGAGATACAGATGTGCATTTATACCCCTTTCTTGGTTTTTTTTCCTAGATGAATGATCCCTCTTATCTCGCGAGAGGTGGGGGAGAAAGAGAGCTGCATCAGTACAAGGGCAAGATTTTTTGGTCAAAAGTTGATACCTTTTAAATTCCCTCTCCCACCCCTCCCTGGAAAAGTTACTTCCTTCATTAGGATTTGTATTTAGTAACCAATGTTGGCTGGACAGAACATCTGTGACTTGGATTTCAAATAAATGAGCTTGCTCTTTTTGGGGTTTGTACTGTGCAGCTCTTGCTACAGTTAAGGAGTTAGGTCTATGTCTGATCAGGAGGCATCTGCAGGATTAGGAATTTAGGGTGAGTGATAAATAGTTTTGCTTAGAACTAGGCAGAGTCAAAAAAAGCCACTTTAAGTAATTGATTTCTTTGTCCAGATGAGTTAAAGCATGAAAGCAAATGCAGGACTTATTCTGTAATATTTTCGGGTTTTTAAAAAACAATGGAATAAGGAAATCAATTTTTTAAAAGATTTTGTTTTTTGAAGCCCCCCCCCCCCGATGCCTCCTGACTGACCTAGTACACTGGGTTAAAAGGGAATTAAAAACATAAAAAAAAAATAAGTTCACTGGTTTTGATTCATCTCACTCCTTTTGCCTGGAGATCAGGCCAAACATCAAGCATGTTGGGAGGGGCACAATTTAAAGCAACACTATTGACTGTAAAGCATTTGCCAGCAATTTACAGTGCAAAATGACAGGTAACAATTCTTGTCACAACGCAAGAGGATGGCAAGCAGCTTTCTGTAGCATGAAAGTTAACAGCTCTCAAGGGTTGCCCATTCCTGCAAGAGTACATATCAGGGTGGGCAGAGGGCAACACATTTACACACTACAGGAGATGATCCACAGAAAATTAAGCTCCAGAACTGTTAACGTTACCAAAGCCAATATTGGCTAATCTGAAATGCAAATCTGTGCTTTATACATACTGCTCTAAGACACTGCCACTCACTGCAAAGAATTCCCACACTGCAAGGCAGATTAATCTTTGTCCCCATTGCAGAGCTTGAAAAATTCCTCTAACTTTTAGAAAGAGCAAACTCAGAGTTTCTTTTAAAAAAAAAATCTTGAATTACAGATTTTTTTCTTTTTCTGAAGCTTCCTTGCTGTCTCTGTAAGCCTCCTCCAAAGGTACTAGATAAGACAGTGTGGCAGCAAACAGTACATCCCAGACTTATGGGTCCCTTTTCTAACACAGGGTCCCATAGAAATCTGCTTTCTACAGCAAGAGGCCAAAGTACTTTAGAATTTAGTGTTGCGGAAAACTGAGCCCCCCTCATCTTTAGCTGCTCCCATAATCACTCTAATCCCCTTAATCCCAGCAACCTTCATCCAAAAAAAAAATATATATATGTATATATATATATATGAACCCAGAAAAAAAACTTATTTACAAAGTTTATACAAGTATACACACCCAATTTTCTATGGGACACGCTTTGCCACAGAGGAAAGAGGGTCAAGGCTCTGACATGTCTACACATCAAGTGCCATACTGCTAATGGAGGCGTATGTAAACCAGTCTTTAGTGTTCTGCTATAGAGCACAAAGGCTTGTCATATGGCTCCTGCAATGATAGACTGCTCTTTCCTTTGGGAGCGATGATGTTTTATCTACTCAGCCCAGAAGAAATTTCTACTTGGGATTGCTTTTTTTAAATACATGTATTTACAGTGCGGATGAACTGCAGTTGCATATCAACTCCTCCACATAAAGAAAAAGAAAATGGTGTTTAACATTACTACTAAGTTTCATCTTCCAGCCCTGGGCTTGAGTATTGGGGTAGAAAGGGAAGAGAGAGACTTCAACTTGAAACCAAAACGGAAAGACAAAAATTTTTAAAAGAAAAGAAAAATTACTATTGTTGATTCCTTGGGCTGTGTCTAAAAGATGATATTCTGAATGGTCTCATAGCATAAGGCACTTCGCACAAATAAGTAATAAGCTCTTCAGGCTTAAAAACGGATGAGTAATTAGGGAGAAGTTGAAATGCATTCGAGAGTCAGCTGTTGGAGAATTTTGAAATCGCAGACAAGCTTGTGTGTTCATTAAGATTCTTCTCTTTTTAGGGTTTCTCCCCTTCTTTCTCTTCCTTCCTTGTCCCCTTCCCCAGAAAACTTTTTTTTTTTTAAAACCAGCAGTTAGTGCAACTAATGTTCAGTCAGCACACAGTGCAAACAAGTGGAACAAAAAAGGTATATTCCTTCTTTTCAGCTTTTTTTCTCTTCACCAGTTAAAAAAAGAAAAAATGTCTGAGCTCTTTTAAGTCTTCATAGTTCCAAAATAAAAGAAGATGAAAAACCCACAAAGAGAAGAGCATCCCCCCCCAAACGATGTGTCACAGATCCAAACGAGCCTTTTGTAGTTTGTCAAAGCCTATAGAGAGAGAATAACCAAAATTAACATTTGTGAAAGCAACACAAACTAGAATGCATAGGTTTTCACAATCCTCATCCCAAATGCTCTAATAGTTCCTACCGAGCCTTTGTCTACTGTAGAATACACTGGTTAGAATTAAGAAATTTCTAGTAGGCATCCGTATAGGAACTGAGTTCTGGTATAAGGCAGCCCTCATTCACAACAATTAAATGAAGGGGAAACATTTTTTTTCCTTACACAAACTGAATAGTCTGCCAAAGTACTAGCAAATATTGGCTACTTTTATATTTGTCCAAAGGTTTTGTGTTTGACATTTAACTTAGGAAAAAAAAGGTTAAACTGAAAAGAGTACTGTTAAAATTACTAAAGCAACAATAATAAGTAAGCTATTCATTGTAATTTGGAAACTATCATTTGTCAAACTGGACTTTCCTTAGGAAAAACTTTCAAATAACCCACATATTGCTTAATGTTGAGCTCTGTTTTGTACATTTTTCTTTTTCATATATTTACTTTTTTTTTAAGAGATGGGGGTCTTGATATGTTGCCCAGACTAGTCTCAAACTTCTGGCCTCAAGCAATCCTCCCACCTTGGCCTCTCAAAGTGCTGGGATTACAGGTGTGAGCCATCACACCCAGCCTTTACTGTATATTTCTTTTCAAGATAGGGTCTCACTCTGTTGCCCAGGCTGGAGTTCAGTGGCACAATCCTGGTTCACTGCAGCCTCAACCTCCTGGACTAAAGCGATCCACCCACCTTAGCCTCCTGAGTAGCTGGGACTACAGATGCATGCCATTATGCCCAGTTAGTTTTCTTTTTTCTTTGATAGAGAAAAGGTCTCACTACATTGCCCAGGCTGTGTTTTGTGAATTTCTTTTCTTTTTTTTTTTTTTTGAGTTGGAGTCTCACTCTGTCGCCCAGACTAGAGTGCAGTGGCCGCTCCCGGCCACCGCAGCCTCGACCTGCTGGGCTCCGGCAATCCTTCCACCTTAGTCTTCCAAGTAGCCGGAATTACAGGCATGCGCTACCATGCCTGGCTGATTTTTTGATTTATTGTAGAGATGAGGTCTCGCTGCCCAGGCGGGTCTTGAACCCACGGGCTCAGGCAATCCACTCACCTCAGCCTCCCAAAGGTGCGGGATTACAGGCTGAGCCACCAAGCCTGGCTTGTGAATTTCTAACCAGAGCTCAATAGTCATCAACAGATGAAAAAAGAAGGTGTGCAGGAAATCACAGTGGGTATTTTAAAAAGTCATCCTGGGCTGGGTGAGGTGGCTCATGCCTATAATCCCAGCACATTGGGAGGCCTAGGAGAGAGGACTGCTTAAGCACAGGAGCTTGAGACCAGCCTGGGCAACAAAGAAAGACATCGTCTCCACAATAAATTTTTAAAAATTAGCTGGGTGTGATGATATATGATTGTAGTCACAGCTACTTAGAAGGTTGAGACAGAAGGATAGCCTGAGCCCAGCAGGTCGAGGTTGTGGGAGTCAGTTGTGCCACTGCAGTCCAGCCTGGGCAACGAAGACAATAAATAAATAAATAAATAAATAAATGCCATCCTCAAAACCTGACGGGGGGGGAGAAATTAAGAGTAAATGTTAAAACAGAAGGAAGACTTTGAGTGGAAAAGAAAAAGGGAAGAGCAGAATATTTTCATATTCAAAACTGCCAAAATATTATTTTTGCTTCCATTATTCTAGGGGTCTGAATTTGTCTGAAGTACTCCTCACCTATCACACTATTCAAAACAGCATTTACAGATTCTCTAATGAAACTACCTCACCCAACAGGTATTTGTAATTTATTCGGATGGATGTTTTTAACCTATATTGCTAGACACAGGGTGCAATGTCAAATTTGAGAAAGAGGATCTCAATTTCCTTCATTTAAAGGTTCCACTTAGCTATTCTGTCAGGTACGCACATGCTTGTTAAGGTTTCTCATCTTCTACAGGCTCGCTGTGGTATTCTGCCACATACAGGCTCTTGTCAATGTTGCTTGGGATAGGTTTAATTTCTGTTCCCAGCTGCTCCTCAATACTTTTCAGGTTGAAGCGATCATCATATGTGATCAAGTTGATGGCTAAGCCAAGATGACCAAAGCGACCTAATAAAAAAAAGTTTATAAATTTATTTGTTTAATGAGTAAAATATGAAAATCAATATGCATGTGCAAGTTGCTAGTGGTAAAACCACACAGGATGACATTTCTGTTTCAGTGCCATTCTGCGTATACGAAACCACTTTGTATGGTCTCCTCATATACAATGTTTCCCTATAACTTCAGATTTTATAACCCAAAGTAGTACTATATTTTTTCTTTAAATTTTGTATTTTAATTTGTAGAGATATGTCTCATTATATTGCCCAGGCTGGTCTTTAACTCCTGGACTCAAGTAATCTTTCCACCTCGATCTCCCAAAGTGTTGGGATTACAGGTGTGAGTCACTATGCCCAGCCTATTTCATCTTTTTCAAATGACAAAATGGATGGTCACCTGCATAAAAAGTTGCCAAAATACACACACTAAACAACACAGTCACAGACCATACCACTTAATGAGTAAAGTAAAATTCTCATGAGATAACCTTATTTCAAATTAATGTGTGCACATACAACAGTTATTTTAACTTGTCTCAAAATACATTCTAGAAGAATTAGAATTAGTATTAAATACCAAACTGATAATTAGTGCTAATTCACTGTTCTCCTAACTACCCTATGTTTCACAAAGGGAACAAAATTCAGTGGTTACAGTTCTCAAAAAACAAATTCCACCAAGAACATTTCCTTCCTTTTCCTCACCTGATCTTCCAATACGATGGAGATAGGTCTCTGCCAGCTTTGGGAAGTCAAAGTTTATTACCACATTCACAGCTTGTATATCAATACCTCGGGTAAACAGATCTTTAAAAAAAAAAAAACAGATAACTTTCACTGTACCTTTAAATTTAGACATGATTCTTGTACCACAATACTATTCCTTAACAAAAATAAACTTAGGTTCTAAGCGCATTAATTTCATTCAGCTATTCAAATATATTTGCAAATTACTGGCATTATCCTTTATCATTATATTATTATAAGTAACTTTCTGCTCACATATTATCTTTTTCCAGTCCTGTAAGCAAGTTTTAAAAAATGGTGTAAGGTGGTTGAGTGTGGTGGCTCAGCCTGTAATCCCAGCACTTTGGGAGGCCAAGGCAAGAGGACTGCCTGAGCCCAGGGGTTCAAGACTAGCCCGGGCAACTTGGTGAGATCTCGTCTGTACAATAAATCACAAAAAACTAGTTGAGCGTGGTGGCGTGCATCTGTAGATTCAGCTACTTGGAAGGCTGAGGCGGAAGGATTGCCTGAGTTCAGCAGGTTGAAGCTGCGGTGGCCGTGAGCATGCCACTGCACTCCAGCCTGGGCAACAAAGAGTAAGACTCCAACTCAAAAAATAAGTAAATAAAATAAAATAAAGTAAAATAAAATAAAAATAGTGTAAGGTAACTGTGCAAACGCAAGAGAAACCAGGACGACTATAAATACAGAAACAAGTCTCAGGAGTAACCAGTAATTTTCTTTAGTCTGTTCTTTAAGTATTTAATCCAAGATTTATTAAATGGTCTGGTTTTTTTAAAAGTTTGTTGTAAAAACCTAGACTACTTCAAAAAAAGAGGAAATATCACTAGCAATAATTATGCTTTGTTTAGAATTAAATCCCAAGGTCCTCCTCTATACCTGGTCCTAAATCACTTCTCTAACACATCTCAAACATTCCTTTCTACCAAATTTATTCACTTATCCTTCCTCAAACAGGTCTTCTTGGCCCTCTATGAACCACTTTTTACCCCAGTCAACTAACTTAAATTATTTCTTCCCATGTCTGAAATGTACCTAGCCTATAAAGCTAATTAAGATTCTGTCTCGACCGGGCTCGGTGGCTCAGCCTGTATTACCCGGCACTTTGGGAGGCTGAGGTGAGTGGATGGTCTGAGCCCGCGGGTTCGAGATCAGCCTGGGCAGCTTGGCGAGACCTCATTTCTACAATAAATAAAAAATTAGCCAGGCGTGGTAGCGTGCGCCTGTAGTTCCAGCTACTTGGAAGGCTGAAGAGGAAGGCTCACCAAAGCCCAGCAGATCAATGCTGGGGTGGCCGTGAGTGTGTCACTGCACTCCAGTTGGGTGACAGAGAGAACCCAAATAAAAACAAAAAAGAGTCCATCTCTTCTCAAACTTCCTCAGCTAGTTTCTTTACTTTCCTATGGACATCTGGGATTATTATACATACCTTCCTTCACTTGTAAGTCACTCTTACTTTCTTTTGGATCCAGTCTAACTAATGATTTTGTAAATAAAGTTGTACTGTAATACAACCATGCCCATTTGTTTATGAACTAAGGTTGCTTTTGAGTTACAGTGGCAGAACTAAGTACTTATAACAGAGATCAGTTAGTATGCAAAGTCTAAAATATTTACTATCTGGCACTTTACAGGAAAAATGTGTGCAGGCCTTGCCTCAGATTCTTACCATTTATCTTTTATCTTTGATTAAACCACTGTTGACTGAAGAAAGGAATATACTTGTGTAGTTATACATTTTATACATGTTATTCAGCACTTATTTAATAACAACATATTGCATAATTATGAAAAATCAGAAAGGAAGCACTGGCACTTCAGAACTTATCTCAGGAAAATCTTGCAAATGATGATTTTTTAAAAATCCAATTAACCACAGCTAATAATTCATATCAATGTACAAGTACTATAAGTACTAAGAACTTGTTTTACTTAAAAAAAATTTTTTTCATTCTCTAAGAGGAATGCTTGAGGGCAAATGACACCTTCTGTTTGCCTATAAAGTCTGAATTTGCTTAACAACTTTAAACATTTTGCTGATGACCTAGTTCCTCCTCTATTATATATATTTCTCCAAATATCGGGAAAATACATATATAATATACTTATATATGCGTATATTTACATAACACACGTGTACATATACACATATAACACATGCACGTTTAAAAATTGTGGTGAGCTGGGCTCGGTGGCTCAGCCTGTAATCCCGCGCCTTTGGGAGGCTGAGGTGAGTGGATTGCCTGGGCCCGCAGGTTCGAGACCCGCCTGGGCAGCGAGACCTCATCTCTACAATAAATCAAAAAATCAGCTGGGCGTGGTAGCGCATGCCTGTAATTCTGGCTACTTGAAGGCTGGGGCGGAAGGATCGCCAGAGCCCAGCAGGTCGAGGCTGCGGTGGCCGGGAGCGGCCACTGCACTCCAGTCTGGGCGACAGAGTGAGACTCCAACTCAAAAAAAAAAAAACAAAAATTGTGGTGACACATAAAATTGGAGACTACAGATATTTTTGCAGCATATAAATTATCTAGCAAAAACCTAATATTTGCTGCATATCAATATCTGTTGAATAATATCAATATCTGTTGAATAAATAAATGACAATATTTAAAATTTAGTTTATAGGCCACCTTCATTTGCTAGATGAAAAAAATAAGGCCGCATGAGTAAGAGATATAAAAATGTAAGAACTTGGACTCTAATTTTTTAAAACCCTAGGAATCCAGTATCCTTTCCACTAAATCAGACATTTTAAACTTTGAATATCCTAACGTAAGTCAGGTCTTATATTTAAGTTTAAACATAAATTTATCAACTCACAGCTATATTAACTGTCCTTTCAGATGTAAGACAGAGAAACAAGATAAAGTAGAACAACACAAGATATAATAATCTGCTAGAAAAAATTTGAAGTTTATTTCTAGAATAGATTGTGTTGTTGTTGTTGTTGTTTTTTGAGTTGGAGTCTCACTCTGTCGCCCAGACTGGAGTACAGTGGCCACTCCCAGCCACCGCAGCCTCACCTGCTGGGTTCCGGCGATCCTTCCGCCTCAGCCTTCCAAGTAGCCAGAATTACAGGCGTTTGCTACCATGCCCGGCTGATTTTTTTTTTTAATTTATTGTAGAGATGAGGTCTCGCTGCCCAGGCGAGTCTCGAACCCGCGGGCTCAGGCAATCCACTCACCTCAGCCTCCCAAAGGCGCGGGATTACAGTCTAGAATAGATTTTTATAAAAATCCAGATTCTGAAATCTGGGTGACAGTTATAGAGGTATACACATATGTAAAAATTCATCAAATAATATACTTAAGAATAGTATATTTGTCTGCATGTGTATTATGCCTCAATTAAACTACAGGTTCTTCTCTTTACTCAGAAGCCTAGCCAATAACAAGATTGTATTTGGAATGTAGAGACTGAAGGGCAGTGACTCCATCTGCTTTGTCTGATGTGACCTCTGCTCCCCAATTTGTATTTACGTAGTGAAATAAACTGAAATACCAACTAATCTGCCTCTGGGGGGAAATTTTTTTTTTTTGAGTTGAAGCCTCACTCTGTCACCCAGACTGGAATGCAGTGGCACACTCCTGGCCACCGCAGCCTTGACCTGCAGGGCTCTAGTGATCCTTCTGCCTCAGCCTTCCAAGTAGCTGGAATTATAGGCGTGCGCTACCATGCTCAGCTAATTTTTTATTTATTGTAGACACGAGGTCTTGCCAAGTTGCCCGGGCGGGTCTCGACCCTGCAGGCCCAGGCAATCCACTCGCCTCAGCTTCCCAAAGTGCTGGGATTACAGGCTGAGCCACCAAGCCCGGCCTGGGGGGAAAATTAATAGGGCACAATAAATAACTTCCAAAACACAAGCAGTTTCCTAATGTAATTCTTTTTGCATTAGCTCATTCCTGTATGCTAAAACTATTCAGAAAACACACAATCTCAATACTACGTTAAAAGACAAATAAGGTATTAGTGCTAGAACAAGTCTTCTGTAGTTTCAGATATGGGACACAATCTCGGAAGTTAATTAGAACTCATTCTCAACTTCAGAAATTCTGAAATTGGTGGTAGGGTGTGCTTAACTATGTCATAGGCTGCACTGTGTGATATGGACAGAGAAAGCAAAGCAGAACAAGGAAGAAAGACAATGGGTAAAGGAAATAAAAAAAACTTACCAGTGCAAACAAGATTGCGGCATAAGCCATTTCGGAAATCATGAAATACACGATTTCGATGTTCCTAGGAAAAAAGCAAAGTATATACCATTTTATTAAAACTCATACATGGTCCCAAATTTTCCAACATCGTTTCTCCTATCCAATCAGCTCTTTGTACCCAAAATCTGTATATCCAAATGGAAGAAGACATTAAGCTTATTTCAAAACGAAATACAGGCCAAGTGTGGTGGCTCACACCTGTAACCCCAGCACTTTGTGGGGCTGAGGCAGAGGACTGCTTGAGCCCAGCATAGACAACACAAGACCTTGTCTCTACAAAAGTGAAAAAAAAATTAACCAGGCAGAGTGGTGTGTCCCAGCTACTTGGGAAGCTGAGGTAGGAAAATCGCTTGATCCCAGAAAGTCAAGGCTACAGTGAGCCATGCTGAGACTCCAATTCAGGAAAAAAAAAAAATCTAAAAGCCCCCAGCAAATGTGACTTAAATTCTTAATCTAGTTTATAAAAACCTTTTTTATCATAAAATTTCACAATGTGTTGTAGTTAGCAAAAAACAACAAAAACAAAAATCCCCAAAACTTACATCTTTGAGTTATTTTTTGTTAAATCAAATTCTGAAATTTAGAGACTCCATCTTTTTCTAAAAGGTAATTAATAAAGAAAAAAATGTGTCTGAGAAGCATATAGATAAGTTAAAAATCTAGAGCACTGCTAATAGAAACTTCTATAATAAAGAAAATGCTATGTATCTGTACTTCCAATACAGTATCCAGTAGCTCTAAGTTTCTAACTGAGTGCTTGAAGTGTGGCTGTGACATAAAGAAGGACAAAATTATGGACGTTGCAGCAACTTGGATGGATTTAGAGTCTACAATACTCAGTGATCTATCACAGAAACAAAGAACTGAGTGTCACATGTTCTCACTTATAAGTGGACCCTGAACATTTATTATAATACTGTAAGAAAGGGATTGGAGCCGGGCTCGGTGGCTCAGCCTGTAATCCCGTGCCTTTGGGAGGCTGAGGTGAGTGGATTGCCTGAGCCCGCGGGTTCGAGACCCAGCTGGGTAGGCAAGACCTCATCTCTACAATAAATCAAAAAATTAGCCGGGCGTGGTAGCACGCACCTGTAGTTCAGTTATTTGGAAGGCTGAGGCGGAAGGATTGCCGGAGCCCAGCAGGTCGAGGCTGCGGTGGCCGGGAGCGGCCACTGTGCTCCAGTCTGAGCGACAGAGTGAGACTCCAACTCAAAAAAAAAAGAAAGGGATTGGCAGTAGTAGGAAACTGCCAAGGAAGGAGGGGAGCACACATCTTAAAAATTAAGGGTATTGATCTCAAACCAGGTGAAGTAGAGACCAAAGGGAGGCCCAAACTTTACCTTGTACGATGATCACTTTATACCTAATCCTGAATTGTACTCCACATCTTTAAAATTAAATTTAAAAAAATAAAAAAAAAAGAAATGTGGCTGTGACTAAGGAACTGAATTTTTTAATCTGATTTGAACTAAACTGCCACAGGCTAGTAGTTACTGTTTTACACAGTGAAAATCTAGCAATTGGGGAAGAAAGGGAAGAATAAAATTTTTACTTTTGTATCATTTTGACAGCTTACAAAGTACTAATTCATACATTATCTTAATCTTCCTAAGAACCCTGTGAGATATGTGTACTATTATCCTTATTTTATTGTCAGGAAATGAAACCTCAGAGAGGTTAAAATGAAGGATCCTGTGGCTACCAAGGAATGGCATATTTAACTCAGGACATTTGGAAGAGCATTAAAACATAACAAAATCCAAGAAATACTTAGAAAAAAATTTCTTGTTAAACCTGTGCAAGTTCTTGTTTTACACTCACCTGCCTCATTTTAGCATGAATATAGAAGCAAGAATAACCCAGTTGAGAAATCTTCTTGGCTAGCAATTCAACTCGCTGAGAGGAGTTACAGAAAATGATCGACTGGTTTATCTGAAGCTGAGCACAGGAAAAATATATATGAGAAAGAAAAACAAAAACCTTCATTTAGTTGGTCAAATCTTGCTAAATATTGATTGACAAACAAGAATTGTTAATACAGTTTAAAACTTAGAATTTCCTTATATGAGTGGTGAAAGGTTCTAAAAAATTTTTTTCTTTACTTAATTGCTGCAAGGCAATAACGCATAATTTTTATTTTAGAATGTATTTCATAAGGGCTACATAATTGCCAACATGAATAAAATACAGTTGATTCTCATTATCCAAAGCAGTTATATTCTATAAATTCACTGCAAACACCAAACTAGCTAATACTGAACCATAGCTCCCAGGGAAATTACAGGTTTAGTTAGGTTCCTGTTAGACTCTGGTCACAACTTTTTGTGAATAAATCAATATGTAACTCTGTTTTCTATGTTTCCACTTAAGAACACCTTATTTAAAAATATACTCACAGCCAACAACACTATAAATCATGCCCACACAAAGTTTATCTAACACATACTTTCTCTGCAGATAAACTGACACAGAAGCACTGGGCACCCCTTTAGCACTATAAGCAGGGGTCAATTTAAACAGTAAAATTATCAACAAAAAACACAAAGACTTGAAAAACATGGCAAAAAATAAATGTCAGAAAAGACATTTGTTCACAGTATGAGAGCTAAAACAAGAAGGCAAGCATTCTGCCGGGAACATGTATGTCAGGAGACTCAAATACTTTAGCACAATGTACGTGTCCAGAAACGACCATGAAAATGCCCTGAATATTAATTATAGGGTCACAAATAAATTATAATGGACTAGACAAATCCACAAATACAGAATCTGTGAATAATGAGAATCAATTGCTAAGGCCAATTTATTTCAGAAAAAAATTAAAAGTGCCTGTGAATTGTGAATCATACAATATCAACTTTAGATCAACAACTAAAACTGCCTGTAGGAAGAAATTATTTATAGCGAAGATGGTGGGAAAACAGATGAAACTGTGTTTTACTGGATTAAGTGATGGATAATATTCAGCAACATAAGTCTACTACTTACCCTGGAGAAAAGTGTGTTGAGGCAGTGTACTTTTTGGCGCTCAGTTACATAAGCGTAGTACTGGGTTACTCCCTTCAGAGTTAGTTCCTCCATCAGGTTAATTTCATAGGGTTTCTGCAAATGGGAATTCTGAAAAAGAGAAAAGTCTTAATTTAAATGAAAGCTGAGTTTATCAAACTCAAAATGTATCTTATACGTTTGTGCCTGATAAACTCTTACTATAAGGGATACATTCTCTTTAAAACAAAATATATGATCTGTAATGGTAGAAATAAATTACCATACGATGTGAGATCTCAGATTCAGAAATGCAACTTAAGTTACCTGAGTATTCCTTGTCCAAAATGCTTGGAACCAATTTTACAAACAACAAAATGTCTAAGGTCTTTTGGTTTATATACAGTCAAAGAATAAGGCATCATCCAACAAGAGCATCACTGGAATGCTTGTGGTTGTAAAAAAAGTAAGTTCTCTCCAACACTTCATAGAGTCTAATAGCACCAAGATAAATTTCTTGCAAGTCAGAAGGGGAAAGTCTATGGTTCTGGATTTTTCCCAGATTTTGGAATATTTGGAATATTTTGAAAGATATAACATCTGAAATCCTCCAAAGAACATTTCCCATTTTCTTTGAGCATCATGTTGGTGCTCAAAAAGGTTTTAAATTTTGGAGCATTTTGAATCTCAGATTAGGGATACACAACCTCTACTATATACTCAGAATAATGGTATAACCAACTCACTTAGCACCAATGACTATGTCAACCTGATACCAAAAAAACCCCGAAAACTAAGTAAAAAATTAAAAACTCAATCAAATTACTATTGCAGCTTTAAAAAACTTATGCACACAAAAAACCTTATGCACAATAAATCTCAATTAACCACCTAAAGAAAAAAGCCCAAAGCTTGAAATAATTAGCAAAAATTATATTCACAGATAATATGTAATTACAGATACAAGTATCCTCATGGGCAACTGAATGGTATTGATTCTAATTACAGATTTATACTCACCATGAACTTCTGTACACTAAGAGGGAAAGTGGCGGAATATAGTAAAATCTGCCTGTTTTTAGGTAGCGTGAGAATAATATCCTCCATTATCTGCACAAAATCCTGTGACAGCAACTTATCTGCCTGCAGTACAAAGAGAAGGCACATTTACAGCGAAATAATGTCTAAGGTCGTTTGATTAATATACAATAAAAAAAATAAGGCATCATCCAACAAGAGCATCACTGGAATGCTTGTGGTTGTAAAATGTACATTCTCTCCAACATTTTAGTCCGATAGCACCAAGTGATTCAGAAGGGGGAAGTCTACTAACTCCCACCTTCTAGAGAAAAAAAATTCTAGATAGATAAAACTCTTGCTCCTGTAACAATTTTAATGCAATTCTCATTAAAGAGGTAGTATGGTGTAGTGGTTAAAGTACAGGTTCTGGAGTTAAACTGTCTGGGTTGAAATCTTATCTGCTTCATTAATTAGCTATATTAGGATGTTATTTAGTCACCCTGTACTTTGACTTCCACAATTATAAAATAGGAATGTCTATATACCATAGTAGCTACTTTATAGGATTACCTACACCTTGTAGGTTGTTGTAAAAATTAAATGAAAAAAAAAAACCATGTAAAGCACTTAGTGCTGGCACACAGTGATTAATAAATAGTATCTCTTATTACTCGAAGATAAAAGCCTGATCAAATGAGAAAGTAACTATGTCAAAACATTAACAACACTGATCTACTGTAAGTGTGCCTTGACTTACAATGGGGTTATGTCCCGATAAACCCGCTGTAAATTGTACATATTGTAAAAGTGAAAAATGCACTTATGCCTAACCTACTGAACATCTCAGTTTAACCTAGCCAACATTACATATGCCCAGAATGCTTACATTGGCTTAAAGTTGGGCAAAATCATCTGACAACATAGCACACCATAAAATATTGGTTGCTTGCCCTCAAGATTGGCTGATAGGGAGCTGCAGTTTGCTGCTGCTGTCCATCATCACAAGTGAGTATCATACAGCTTATTGCTAGCCAGTGAAAAGTTTAAAATTAAAATTTTGAAGTAGTTTCTATTAACATGTATAACTTTTACATGATCGCTTTTGTCAAAAACTGTTAAGTCACACCATAAGTCAGGGATCATTTGTATATGTACAAAGCACTGCTAAATACCAGGGACACAGAGTTGTATAAGTTCTTAAAAGGCACTTACAACCTGGTGAGATAATACATGTAACAGAGACCAAAAAGTAGACAATGCAAAGCAGTATACAAAAACTGAAGACGTTATATGCTTTTAAAAATATACCACTAATAGAAAGAGATTCAGAATGAACTTGGCTTTGAAATCATTCAGCAACCTACGTTCTTGAACATTAAAATAAAACTTAAGCTTTGGCATCCCTAAGAAAAAGACACAGGCTGAAATCTTATGAATGCCTATCACCTATTGCCTCTGAGGAGTAAAACATGTTTTATAAGCAAATTAATTTTAAAGCGACCAATTAAGTGTTTATTAGGTCATAAGCACAAACAGCTTCATTCATTGGCAGTTATAAGCAAAGCATAGAAAAGTACAGAATGGTATCTTCCAAATGAAGAGACATTACCTCATCCAATACTATCATCTGGACATGATCAACCTTTGCTACTCCTTTCTTAATAAGATCCAGGATTCTCCCAGGGGTAGCGATCACCACATGCACTGCACAAGATATAGAAAACATCTTCTCAATTATTTTATTCTTATTAATTTTAATTTAGGCAAAAAAGGATTTTGTAAATGTTTATCATAAAAAGTCATGCATCACTTAATGATGGGGATCTGCTCTAAGAAATGTGTCATTAGGCATGTACTTATATAGACCTAACCAATATATAGCCTACTCCATTATAATCTTATGAGTTCACTGTCTTATGAGGGGGAACTCAAAAATATCCAGAAATTAATTATAAAAAATTGTAAATTTACATGTTTAAATTTCAGCCACCTTGAAAGTACTCTGTTTGATGCAGTATACCTACCAAGATGCTTTTGCCACTGCTCAAAACAGTTTGAACTTGCCAATTTTTATGCTTTTAGTGCTCTGTCATTTTTTCTTTTATCTCCAACATTTCCTTTGGAGAACTTTTTTCATCCAGGGAAACAAAACAAAAAGCACTCAGGGAAAGATTGGATGAATACGGAGGGTGTCACAGGGTCAAGTCGTTTTTGGTCAAAAACTGCCGAATACTCAGTGCAGCATGGGCATATGTGTTTGTACATCATCACAAAATGAGCAAACGTGTTGAAGAAATTTCTCAAAAAAACTTGCCCTGAAGCTGAATGTAGCCTTACACAAGGCTAACTGGGACACTAATACCAATGGGCTCCTAGAACACTTACCTAGCAGGGAAGCCCAACTTTCAAAAAAAATTTCCAGTTTTTTTTGGGTCCACTCTCGTATTATGCAATTCGTCATTGACTAGAACATTATGTGGCCCATGACTGTTTATCTTTTATCAGAAACATTGTTGTAGAGGCAGGAATAACACAAAAAGGCAGATGTGTTTTAGATTCCTGGAGAATACTCGTTTGTTTCACCTCTACATCGGATAGGCTACAGCTTCCCAAATCACCTTAAATAGGAGGTATACCTTCTTGTCTTAGGATAATCTTTAATGAACAACAGAAGGCATACCAGGCTTCTGACACAGTAACAATGCCTCTAATCTACTCTAGATTGTTATAAGCACCAAACAAAATAATCACTTTCTAAAACAATGCAGTATAGAGACTATATCAATTAATCACATAATTATATAAAATCCTGACTAAAACCTATATATAATTTTATAAAAGTTATCTCATTCTTGTTTTGTTAATTAGCCAGAAACATATCATGAAATCTCTTTCAAGAAAATGAATACAGATTAATTTCACTCTTTAATGGCTATGTGGAATTCTATTCAGACTCTGATGTATTTAGCCAAACTCCCCTAATATTTAGGTTGGTCCAATTTTTCAGTACTACAACCACTCCATAGTAAACAACCTTGTACTTTTGCATTTACCCAATTCTTTCTTCAGGAAAGATTCTTGAAAATGCATATTTACACTTTTGAAATACAGAGATCATATTTACACTGTCATGTACACACATTATTGGCTATTAATATTTTTGGCTTTATCAATGAGACAGATACAATTAATAGAAACAAAGTTTTCATTTACATTTTAAAAAATTACTAACACTGAAAATCTTTTTCAATTACTATAAATTTGTCTTTCTTGAATGAAATTGTCATTTCTTTTATCCATTTTTTTTTTTTACTGCAGTGTTTCTGCTCCTAACTTAAAACAATTTTTAATAATTTACTGAAAGGAAGCACTTGTGACTAAAATTACAGCACTCTATGCTACCTTATATTAATCACTTCCTACCTGTGTCATCAAGCCTCATTATGTCATCTCGTAAATTGGTTCCTCCTGTGGTTGCCATCACTTTGGCCCCTCCCATGTGTTTGCTGACCTGGATGCAAATTTGACTGACCTGTAGAGCAAGTTCTCTAGTGGGAACAATCACCATTGCTGAAAAATATCAAGGAACAGAGAAAACAGAAAAAAATCCAAACATGTCACGTTTAAATAATTTAATAAGCTATGGAAATACTACCCCTTGTAATCTATATACTGAGATATCTGAAAAAACAGAATCATTATAGGCCCAAAATAAATTATGAAAAGTCAAATGAATAAAACACTTCTAAAAGGGAGAATATCTAGATGGGCGTGCTGGCTCATGCCTGTAACCCCAGCAATTCAGAAAACGGATGCAAGAGAATTGTTTGAGCCCAGGAGTTTGACACCAGCTTGGGTAACTTGGCAGGACCTTGTATCTACAATAAATTAAAAAAAAATTAGGTTGGGCTCTGTGGTTCAGCCTGTAATCCCAGCACTTTGGAAGGCCAAGGCGATTAGTTCGAGACCAGCGCAGGCAACTTGGTGAGACTCATCTCTACAATAAATCAAAAATTAGCCAAGTGTGATAGCACGTGCCTATAGTTCCAGCTACTTAGAAGGCTGAGGCGAAAGGATCACCAGAGCCCAGCAGGTTGACACTGGGGTGGCCGTGAGCGTGCCATTGCACTCCAGCCTGGGTGACAGAGTGAGACTCCAACTCAAAAAAAAAAAAAAAAAAAAAAAAAAATTGGCCAGGCATGGTGGCAAGTGCCTGTAGTTCCAGGTACTTGGAAGTCTGGAGTGGAAGGCTGAGGCTGTGGTAACTGTTGAGTGTGCTGCTGTACTCCACCTGGGTGACAGAGTGAGATTCCAACTCAAGCAAAACAAAAGCAAAAAAAAACCTATTATAGTGTTCCAATTTGGACTTTTCTTCAGTAATCCTACTTTAAAAATACTATACTCTTTTTAACTACAAATGTTTAGAGGGTCTTCGTTAGCTTGAAGTCTATTAACTTAATATTTCTAATAGCCCTTACTGCATTTGACAGATTCACTAGTCTAAATACCCAAACAGAAAATTCTTGTTACTCAGGTTCTATTTACAACATATGAAAGTAGGAAGAAACGACTAATTGTAGATCAAGAAAGTTACAAATTTATGAAAAGTTTTAGAGGTGAAATGTTGATTCTATTAACGAGCCGGGTACATGGTTCACATCTGTAATCCCAGCACTTTGGGAGGCCAAGGCAGGAGGACTGCTTGAGCCCAGGAGTTCAAGACCAGCATAGGCAACATAGTAAGACCCAATTCCTACAAAAAAAAAAAAAAAATCAAAATATTAGCTGGGCATGGTGGCACACGCCTGTACTCCCAGGTGCTTGGGAGGTTGAGGTGGGAGAATCACCACGCCCAGGAGTTTGAGGCTGCAGTAAGCTGGATTCTTGCCACTGCACTCCAGCCTGGGCAACAGAGCAAGACTTTGACGCAAAAAAGAAAAAAATTATATTCACTTATCTTGGGTAGAACTATGAAAATATGTTTCTTCTCCACTGCCTAAGCTCTTAAAATCCCCAAACTATAAATCTTTATTTATTTATTTATTTTTTGAGTTGAAGTCTCACTCAGTTGCCCAAACTGAAGTGCAGTGGCCGCTCCTGGCCACTGCAGCCTCGACCTGCTGGGCTCCAGCGATCCTTCTGCCTCAGCCTTCCAAGTAGCTAGAACTACAGGTGAGCACTACCACACCTGGCTAATTTTTTGATTTATTGTAGGGATGAGGTCTTGCCAAGTTGCCCAGGCGGGTCTCAAACACGCGGGCTCAGGCAATCCACTCACCTCAGCCTTCCAAGGCGCGGGATTACAGGCTGAGCCACCGAGCTCGGCTTGTAAAAGTACTTTGAAAGCTAAAAATCTCTTTTAAAAACCGGAAATCATTTTATAAGACAACCAGGCTAAAAACTGAAACGAGAATACAAATTCCAGATAATGTAAATTCTGACTTAAAAAAAGATGGAAATATTGTACTCACCCCTCCAAGATTTAAACTGACATTTTTAGTTTATAAACACACACAAACTTATTTCCAACTAACCTTGTATATTGTCCTTCTTCAGGTCTAGCCGTTCAAGTAAGGGAATGAGGTAGGCACCGCTCTTGCCTGTTCCATTTTTTGCTCTAGCTAAGATATCCCTACCAGATAAAGCAATAGGAATGCTCTCCTCCTGAAAGAGACAAGACAATTCAAAAGTATCTGTGAATAAAGACAGTACAAAAGCACATTCTTCTCTAAAATACACAGGATACCCTCTTTTGGTACTTCTTTGAAGTATCCTACAGTTGCATCTTACATGAATAAAACAGACCCATGTAAATCAGCAGGACCAGTCAACATCAACATCATTATAAACAAATTCTTACCATAACTGCTCACAGAATATATTTTAAATTGTATCCCAATGTAATAAAAACTTGTGTGTACCAAAAAAACAACAAAGAAAGTGAAGGAACATGGACTGACCCATAAATAGGACTTGAATATACAGACAAAAAAAGCAAAAATTATTATCTATTAAAAATTGAAACATAGCCGGGCTCGGTGGATCAGCCTGTAATCCCACGCTTTGGGAGGCTGAGGTGAGTGGATTGCCTGAGCCCGCATCTCTACAATAAATCAAAAAATTAGCCGGGCATGGTAGCATGTGCCTATAGTTCCAGCTACTTGAAAGGCTGAGGCGCAAGGATCGCCGGAGCCCAGCAGGTCGAGGCTGCGGTGGCCAGAAGCGTGCCACTGCACTCCAGTCTGGGCGACAGAGTGAGACTCCAACCCAAAAAATAAAATAAAATAAAAAAAAAAATTGAAACAATACAATTCCAATGAAAAACTATATATATTCTGAGAGTAGTAAACCAATTTGACCATAGTAAAACATTGTAGCTTGCACAGTTTATCCTTGTACAAAACAAGAACAGGCTGGGAAGCTTTAACCTCAGGTCCTATTTGGCATTTATTTATATATTACATAAAACTCCAATGTCTGTTTCTCACAACCTTCTACTCTGAAATGTGCTCTATCGGAAGTTTAATTCTTTTTCAATTATCTCAATCTACAGTCATATCACTGAGGGTAACATCTTATTTTCAAATTTGGGTTACTTTGTTATGTATATTTTGCAGAATATTTCCTACTAGCATAAAACAAATTAGCACAGTATTCTCAAAAGTTACTGAATGTTAAATACACATACACAAAAAGAAATTTTTTTTTTTTTTGAGTTGGAGTCTCACTCTGTCACCCAGACTGGAGTGCAGTGGCACGCTCCCGGCCACCACAGCCTCGACCTGCTGGGCTCTGGTGATCCTTCTGCCTCAACCTTCCAAGTAGTCGGAACTATAGGCGCTCACTACCACGCCCAGCTAATATTTTATTTATTGTAGAGACAAGGAAATTAAAAGGAAGAACAGGTACAAACAAGGAGAAAGCAGAACATATAGACAACGTTCAGCTAAAAAAAATTTCTACAGAATGTAATAGTACGATCTGGTCCTGCACACATTCTGGTCACTCAATAATAGGCCTTAAATTGACAAGAGTCATATTAGGAAACAATGTATGTTGGGAGGATATTTAATCTGAAAATAATTAAGGTCCCAAACCTCTGAAAATTGATGTTTTTTAAATCTCTATAATTCTCCACCTTAAGGTAAACATCAAGTAAAAAAAAAAATCCTATTACCTCAAATTTACGAGCTAGTTAGCTAGACAATATTTTCCTTCTTACTTCTAATTCTAAAACCTAATATATTCACCCAATGGACATCATTATATTTCAGAGACAGAGTAACTAGCAGACTCTAGGAGACTCAGGTTTCACAAATTAGCTCCAAATAGAAAATAGTTGTACTAAACCACAAATTCAGACTTCTATTAAAGGTCAAAAAAATCTGTTGCTGTTGGGGTAAAATATTGGACTCTAACTCAAACTAGTCATTCTGAAAGTCCACTCCTTGGTCATGAAATAAGAGTAGAAAAGACAATGTCAACAGCTTAGTATAAGCAGCAGAGGTAGCAATTGCTGCTACTTTTATCATTACATCAAACATATTTAGGCCAGGGAAACTACTCTTCACAGATTTGGGGGAAAGAAATCTATTGTTTTTTTTTCTGAGAAGGCTTTCCCTTCCTCTTCTCATGTTATAAACTAAAAGCATTAGAAACTTGTAGGATTTTGCATTTTA
Source organism: Carlito syrichta (assembly GCF_000164805.1). Lineage (NCBI taxonomy): Eukaryota > Metazoa > Chordata > Mammalia > Primates > Tarsiidae > Carlito > Carlito syrichta. The sequence continues at coordinate 345,420 of NW_007249976.1, forward strand.
GAAAATGTTTTTGGAACAGGTGTTCATACATTGTTTCAAGGTCTTTACCAAATAAATTCCTAGAAGTAGTAACATTAGGTGTTTGTATTATAAAAGTTCACCTTGTTAATTTGTGATTTCTATGAATGACGACAAAGTTAACTATAAATAAATGGCATAACTAAGCATATTTCTGCTCCCAGAGAAATATTATTATGCCCTACCACAAAACAGAGAAAAACAGAAAACAGATTAAGGGACTTAGTTGCTATGGTTGTGCTTATGGTAGGTAAATTCTGGACTAGGGCTGAAAGGACTGTAAGTGTGATGTGGACATGACACTAGCAGTCAAATATCTATCAACGAAGAGCTTATTTTACTACTTAAAACACTCAGAAAAGAAGTCAAAGAATTTAGAACCTAGTTCTTGGTTCTAGAGTCTTGAATTTCAAATGGAATTCAACATTTTATTTAATAAAAGGCAAAATATAGGCCAGGAGCAGTAGCTCACACCTATGAACCCAGGACTTTGGGAGGTCCAAGTGAGAGGACTGCCTGAGCCAGGGGTTTGAAAGCAGCCCGGGCAACTTGGCAAGATCCTGTCTCTACAATAAATCAAAAAATTAGGCCGGGCTCAGTGGCT
>NW_007249976.1:346383-363478 GCF_000164805.1 Carlito syrichta
TGAGATTCTGACTAAAAAAAAAAAAAAAAAAGGCAAAATATAATAATTCAGTAATATATATATACCTAATATATTTATATGTTTTATGTATCTAAATATAAAGAAAAGATGCTGTTCACCTGTAAAAGTCACTGAAAAATTGAAAAAATGTTAGAAATAATTTTTAAAAAGGAAAGACTCCATTTCTTCTCTGCATGAAAAAAGAAAGCTTCACCTATCATTATTAAAATACAAATTAGTCATTGCTTTACTAAATTCTAGTGTGGTCATGTGCTCTTTGAGCTATGGCTACTGCCATGTTTTAAAACTTTGGCCCCCTACCCCTCCTTGGGGAGGTGAGCCTCCTCTCTCCTAATTTACTTTCTAAATAAACAATATTTTCCAATCTAAGAAAACAATAACAAGAAAAATACAAATTAAAGCATACGCTCTAGAGATGGTTGATCAGTGTATCTGTGGAAAAGAACTTTTGAACAGTTCAATTTGAGGCTTAAAAATGTCACATGCTCTTATCATCTGGTAAAATACACCATGCCACTGTAAAAATAAAATTCCTGTACTAACACTAGTTGAGAAAGAAATTATCACAAGAAGAACCAGAATCCTTAGTCTTAAAAAGACATTTTTTTTAACAAGCCTTCTTAAAGGCTTAAATTGCTATTTACTGAATTACAAGGGTTTTGTTGACACTGACAAAACAGAAGTCCACTCACCTGTCTGATCTAGATGTTAAAACACAAAAACACAATTATACAATAACAAATGACTGAAAAAGTTCAACCAGTTGTTCAACTGTTAAAAAGGAGTGATATGGAATTTTTAATTTCTAAAAATAAAAAAACAGGAAAATAAATTAGCAAATAGATTTCATAATCACTGACATAATTTGTTCTTTCTATGCCTGGGTTAATGATCAAATGAAATACCTCTAGCACTTTAAAACTGTTATTGAAGAAATAAGTAATAAGCAGCATGACTTCCATCTCCTACCATGACATTCTTTCTACCTAGATCCCAATCACAGGGGTGAATGAGTTCCATATGGTCAGAATAACATAGCTGCCAGACTGTGAAAATGGTCCAGTGAAAATACTGTTATCTTGTTCTTACAGCCAGCATTAAACATTGTTTATTCTGGTAAACAGTCTCTTCCTTCCTAATCTGAGTCAACTTTTAGTCTTCGGTTGTTCCAGAGGCTCCCATTACTCCGTCATCTCAAGGTTTCTGTGGTTCTGTAGTGCCAGGAGCCTATGGTTTTTAACAGGCGACCCGAACACTACGCACTTCTATGCACATACACAAAAAAGGAAGGACAGGTGAGAGTCTCATAGTGACTTGGAGGGTCAGGTATTTTTAAGCAGAAAACTTTTCAATAAAGTGAAGCAGGGCAGAATTAGATGGGGGAGTATCCTAATTCCCATATTTTATTAAAGCCATTGACTTCTATTCCTCTACCCTCTTTGACAGGGATTATACCAACAGAAACTGTTCAAGGATAAAGCTTTAAATAAAGTATATACAATAGTTTATTAGTTAAGATGCACTCATATTTTCCCCATACGATGGCCATTATGATTAGCAGTCAGAGAATTCAGCACATGCACACTGTCTCTTGCCACTGTTTCCAAGATTAGATAATATGAAGCAAGAGAATTCAAGTTAGGTTCAGATGGCTATGAAACCCAAGAGGAAGTCATAGGGAGCTGCCAGGGAGAAGAGAAGGGAGGAAGGAAACTAAAAACAAAAAAATTTTAAAACTTGCCATGTGCTGATCACAATACTAGGTACATACACACTTTATGTTATTTACATCCTTTAATTTTTTTTTTACTTTAAAAATGTGGGGCACAATTCAGAGTTAGATACATAAGTGGTTACTGTACAGGTAAAGTTTGGGTCTCCTCTTGGTCCCCATTTCACCTGGTTTGAGATTGGGTACCCTTACTGATGTTATGTGCTCCCCTTCCCCCTGGCAGTGTCCCACTACTACCAGTCCCTTTCTTACAGTATTATGACAAATGTTAAGAATCTGCTTATGAGTAAGTTCATGTAGTACTCAGATCTTTGTTGCTGTGATAGATCACTGAGTATTTATAGACTCTAAGTACATCCAAGTAGCTGTGAAGTCCCTAACTTTTTCTTTATGGCTGTGTAATATTCCATCATGTGTGTGCACCACATTTTCTTTATCCAGTTCACTTTCAATGGGCAGCACGGATGGTTCCATGTTTTTGCTGTAAATAATGTTGCAATAAACATGTGTGCAGGTATATTTTTTACAGAGTGATTTGAGATCCTCCTACATCCTTTCAAATTAGGTATTTTAAAATTGTTTTACAAGTGACAAAATGGATCCACAAGATCAGCTGTTTTGCCTAAGGTCACAAAGCAAGAAATGCTAGAATCAGGATTTGAATTTATGTCTGCAAATAACGTGTAATTCCTATAACAAATGTAGATGAGAAGTGGAGAAACTGGATCCCTCATACACTGCTAGTGAGAATGTTTCAAGCCATGCTGGAAACAGTCTTGCAGTTCCACAAAAGGATAAACAGATACTACATGAACCAGCAATTCTAGGTATATACATAAGAGAAATGAAAATATTTCCACACAGAAACCTGCATCTAAATATTCACAGCAGCATTATTCCTAATAGCCAACAATGGAAACAACCCCAATGTCCACCAACTAATGAATGGATAAATCAAAAGTGGTAAAGTCATACAACAGAGTATTACTCTGCCATAAAAAGGAACAGAGTACCAATATATGCTGCAACATAGATGACCTGGAAAACATTAAGCTAAGTGAAAGAAGTAAGTCACAAAAGACCATATACCATGTGATTACATTTATATGTAATGTCCAGAACAGGCAAATTTATTTTAGAGACAGAAAGAAGATTAGTGGTTACTTAGGGTTGGAGGAAAATGAGGGATGACTGCTTGAAGGGGTTTCTTTTACTAGCGTGAAGATATTCTACAAAGAGTTATCCACGTGACTTAAGGAAAAAAAATCCAAAAACTGTGGTTAACAGTGCAACAACTATAAAAGTATTAAAAATCACTGGACTGTACATGCGAAATATATGAACTGTGATATGTGATTTATATTTTAATAAAGCTGCTACTCAAAAAAGCCCAACCCCACAGCCTTGGGTCTAACATCTGCCATTTGAGGTTTCCAAGTCCATGTTCCACTGTTATGTTTAGGGACTGATCCAGTAAGTATTTGTTTTGGTTACTTCAGTATCCCTTTCCTAGCAGCACCCCAACTTCCTTCTAAGTGGATTACATATTCCCCTTCCCTGTTCCAAACAGATCAAGTCTGGCCAATTTTCTAAACCAAGGGGCAGACATGCAATCCACACTAGGCTAGCTCAATGTCCCCTCCTAAGAATCTAAATTGTTATAGCGCACCCATTACAGCTTCCTAAGCCCTCCAAGAGCTGCCTCAGCTAAGATATTTCCAAGTGTGTTTCCTTAGCTTTCTCAACCTTGTGAACTCCTGATATTATTTCAATACATTTTCTTTGCTTAAGTTAGATCAAACTGGATTATGCTGAATACAACCAAAGAATGGTGTATTTTACAACTTTCTAGATTAAGAGGAATTTTACAAAAGTGTGGTACCTACAAAAGTTCAAAACTGCTCAACAAGCTGCGTTTAGAGTAGCTGCTTCCTCTTACTTCCTAAGCCTTAATTTTAAGGGAAAACAAAATTACAGCTACTGTGGAGGAGGTAGCAACAGTTATAACTGATGCCCCCAGCTACCAATAAAAAAAGGAGATGAAAGATAGTAATTTCTAATAATATCTCTAATTTAAGAAATACCTGAATTTTACAATGGCAACCAGTAGAAAAGTATACTTAAAGACATTTTAGCGCCAGGCTCAGTGGCTCAGCCTGTAATCCCAGCACTTTGGGAGGCCAGGTGAGTGGACTGCCTGAGCCCGCAGGTTCAAGACCTGCCTGGGCAACTTGGTGAGACCTCATCTCTACAATAAATAAATTAGCTGGGTGTGGTAGCATGCACCTGTAGTTCCAGCTACTTGGAAGGCTGAGATGGAAGGATTGCCAGAGCCCAGGAGGTTGAGACTGCAGTGGCCTGGAGCAGCCCATTGGGCCACTGGCTTTTTAGGAACTCAATTAGGAAAATAATTCTTTTAGTCATAATAAACCCACTGTCAGCAGGTCAAATGGCTTACTAAAAATTCAGACTGCTTTGATTCTTAACTATAAATTATTAAGTCTTTATTAGACCTTAACTGACAAAGTAATTTGAGATTCTTTATCTGGCACAAAGCCTTGCTGCCAATAGTAAGGAGCTTCCATGTTATCCTCAAACAGACTACCTGCTGTTTCTTCAACTTCTTAGATTTTTCTAAAAAATAATCAAAAAATGTGCCTACGGTCTGAAAGCAGTGAGAGCTACTATCTTTCAATCATAATCTGAAATTTAGCATGAAGTTTCTTCATGCTAAGCAGAATAAAACAGTACGTTGTTAGGCCCTCCAAAGAAGTCTGTGTTCCTATAAAGCTATACCTTTAGAGTGACAAAGTTATTCTAACTGCCCACAGCATCCAGACTTAGAACCAGTCACAGATGATTAGACCAAAGAAACATGTGTGGGAGCAATCTGTAATATTACCTGGCTCCAATCTGTCAATGTAAAACCACTTTTGGGAGCATATAATTAAGTGTTTAATCTTCCAATAATCTTTCTTTTTTCTGGGCGAGGGGGTCGGAATCTCACTGTCACCTAGGTTGGAATGCATGCTCACAGCCACCATAGCCTTGATCTGCTGCGCTCAGGCAATCTTTCCACCTCAGTCTTCCAAGTGGCTGGAGCCACAGGCACGTGCCACCACGCCCAGTTAATCTTTTGATTTACTGTAGAGAAGAGTTCTCACCAACTTGCCCAGGTTGGTCTCAAACTCCTGGACACAGGCAATCCTCTCACTTCTGCCTTCCAAAGTGCTGGGATTACATGAGTGAGCCATTGAGCCTGGCTATCCTCCAATCATCTTATAGCCAAACTACAACTAAATTCCATCTCCTATAAAAAAATGATTCAAATGTCGAAGACTTACTCATCTAATCGAGGAGGCTTTAATATTTGGGGGAAAATGCCTGGATTAAATTCTAAGACTAAGAATAGTAGAGGGCAGCCTGCCAGGTTAAATTTTACTAGGAGATTTACATATTACTTTTGGGCTCTAAAATCCTTGTATTTATGACTTGTTACTCGGAAAGATTCTAAGAAACACATTATCTTGTGTATTTGATGGCTCCTTAAGACAAAATAGTGAAGAAAAAGACAACATCATCAGGGTGGTCTTGGGTATCTAAAACAATACTTCATATTTATATAATACTTTGTTATATCAAAATACTTTGGTTATACATTTGGTCCTCACAATAAAAATCCTGTGAGGGAGATTAAAGATAGACATCAGACTGGCTAGAGAGTTAATTGCCTATATGCTACACCAACACTGGGAATAGAAGTAACAAAGTCAATTTTAAATTTTAATACAAGGTAAGAAACAGGGGTTAGCAAGTTATCAATTAAGAATTAAGTCTGCTAGGCCAGGTGTGGGGGCTCATGCCTGTAATCAATCCCAGTTCTTAGGAAGGCTGAGGCAGGAGCACTGCTTGAGTTCAGCAATTCAAGATCAGCCTAGGCAACATAGTGAGATCTTCAGATCTTGTCTCCATAAAAACAAATAAATAAAAAAATAAAATTAGCTGGACATGGTGGTGCATACCTATAGTCCCAGCTGCTTGGGAGACTAAGACAGAAGGAACATCTGAGCCCAGGGGGTGGAGGCTGCAGTGAGCTGTGATCATGTTACTGCACTCCACCATGAGTGACAGAATGAAACTCTGACTCAAAAAATAAAGAATTAAGCCGGGCTCATGGCTCAGCCTGTAATCCTGCGCTTGGGAGGCTGAGGTGAGTGGAATGCTTGAGCCCGTGGTTTCGAGACCCGCCTGGGCAACTTGGTGAGACCTCATCTCTACCATAAATTAAAAAAAAAAAAATTAGCCGGACGTGGTAGCGTGCATCTGTAGTTCTAGCCACTTGGAAGGCTGAGGTGGAAGGATCGCCAGAGCCCAGCAGGTCGAGGCTGCGGTGGCCGGGAGCAGCCACTGCACTCTAGTCTGGGAGACAGAGTGAGACTCCAACTCAAAAAAATAAAAAATAAAAAATAAAGAATTAGGTCTGGGAAATTAGCTAAATTTCTTTTTTTGGCAAAATAACTCATAACATTTATTAAGCACTTATCATGGACTAAGCACTGTACTAAACATATGTTTACCTCACTTAATCTTCACAACCACCTTAGGGTATACACCGTTATCTCAATTTTACAGGTCAGGAATCCAAGCCTTAGAAAGATCCCAAATGGTCAATTTAAGAAGAAATGAGGCTAGGTGAGGTGGCTCAAGCCTGTAATCCCAGCATTTTGAGAGGTTGAGGTGAGAGGATTGCTTGGGCTAGGGGTTCGAGGTTAGCCTGGGCAACTTGGTGAGACCTTATATCTACAATAAAGTCAAAAAATTACCCAGGCAAGGTCACTATGCGCCTGTAGTTCCAGCTAATTGGAAGGCTGAAGCGGAAGGATTGCCTGAGCTCTTCAGGTCAAGGCTGCAGTGGCCATGGGTGTGCTACTGCACTCTAGACCTGGCACAAAGTGGGACCCCGACTCAAAAAAAAAAAAAAAAAAAAAAAGTGGTGGAGTTGGGATTCAACCCAGGCAGTTCCCTAGACCAAGTTCACCTGCTGACACAGATGACCTTAATTTCATCAAAGTACTCTAAATAAGCACAGGCACTGTGCTAAGTCCTGGAGATAAAAGTAGAATGATGTAGCTCCTACAATAAAAGAGCTCTCATACGACTTTTTACTATGTAGATAAAATGGATTAACACGAACTACATCATAGTAGATTCTTAGATATTTTTATATCTACATCCAAACTACTTATCTGATGATGCAGAGCCTTGTCTTGATACTTTCTCCAGCCAAAAGCACACTCTCATCTTTGGGTAAAAAAGGTTCCTAGTGCCCATGTCTTGGTCCCCAGTACTACTCCCCACTAAAAGGAATTAAGGTTCCTTAGATTCCAAGGCTGAGGCAGGATGAGTATAAGATAACCCTGCCATCACATTATGCCAAAAAGAATATGGTCAAGAAAAGTGAAGAAGACACATCACAAACCACCAGAATCAGCTTGAAGGAGTTTACAGTGGCTAAGTCTGGGACAATATAAGAACATCATTTAAAAAATGGAATTCATAGTCCATATTGATAATAGATAAGTAAGGAGGCATATAAGGCAAGAAATTTTGTAGAGGCCAGGTATAGAGGAAGTACTAGAATTGGAGACTCATCATAATCCATCAGAGATGAGATCAAGCAAGAATCATCAACAAGTCGGGCATAGTGGCTCAAGCCTATAATCCCAGTACTTTGGGAGGCTGAGGCGAGAGTACTGCCTGAACTCGGGGTTCGAGACCAGCCTGAGCAACATGGCGAGACCTCATCTCTACAAAAAATCAAAAAATTAGCTGGGCGTGGTGGCACATGCCTTTGGTTCCAGCTACTTGGAAGGCTGTGGCAGAAGGATCATCTAAGCCCAGTAGGTCGAGGCTGTGGTGGCCATGAGCGTGCCACTGCACTCTAGCCTGGGCGACACAGTGAAATTCCGACTCAAAAAAAAAAAAAAGAAAAAAAAGAATCAGCAACAGATGTCAAGACTAGGGGGAAATTTTGATGAAGAGTAAGACATCTGCATAATCTTAAAATGCCCCCCACACTGGTCAGGCGCAGTGGCCCATGCCTGTAATCCTAGCACTTTGGGAGGCCAAGGCAAGGGGATTGCTTGAGGTTGGGATTTGTGATCAACCTAGGCAACATCTACCAAAAAAAAAAATTCTCCCCACACTGCTTATTAGTTTCTTTTGGGGGGAATGCAATAATTACACAGTAGAAAAATCAGACATTTTGACAGAATTATCAAAATTAGTATCATCAATGAGGCATAGATGGATAGACATCCCGAGTAGCTGGAATTACAGGCATGTGCTACCACGCCTGGCTGAGTTTTTGATTTATTGTAGAGATGAGGTCTTGCGGCCCAGGCAATCCACTCACCTCAGCCTCCCAAAGGCGTGGGATTACAGGCTGAGCCACCGAGCCCAGCTGACACTGTGTATACTTTCAAATGCAATACACTGAAGTCATAACATGACTTCTGTAGTATTCTGACCGAGAAACATAATTACTTAGGAACACTAGGCAAATACAAAATAATAAATGTTCTACCCCAAAAAATGGACGGAAATGTGTATTTAATTTCAATTTAATATGTTAATGTCATAAAAGACAAAAAAAGATTAGAGAAATGCTAATGATGAAAATAGACAGCCGGGCTCGGTGGCTCAGCCTATAATCCTGCGCCTTTGGGAGGCTGACGTGAGTGGACTGCCTGAGCCCGTGAGTTCGAGACCCACCTGGGCAGCGAGACCTCATCTCTAAATAAATCAAAAAAATCAGCCAGACGTGGTAGCGCATGCCTGTAATTCTGGCTACTTGGAAGACTGAGGCGGAAGGATCGCTCGAGGCTGCGGTAGCCGGGAGCGGCCACTGCACTCCAGTCTGGGTGACAGAGTGAGGCTTCAACTCAAAAAAAAAGACATAGTTACTATATACAATACCTGACCCTAGAATGGATCCTGTGTAAGAGAAAAAGAAACACTACTATAAATATAGGACATTACAGCACACTTTTGGGTCAATTATAATTAGAATATAATGCTGAGACAGAAGTACTATGACTGAAGATAACTATTATAGAAAAGAATACCTCTATTCTTAGGAAACTCACACTAAAATATTTAGAAGTAAAAGACCATGACTTTTTAATTTACCTTTGAAAGTTCAGAAAAATAGTGTTTATGTATATATACATGAGAAATGTTGGCTCATCACACAACTCCCACAGAGCAAAAACAAAAGTATGTAATGTTTGACACACAGTTTTATATATGTGTGATAAAAAGGGTAAGCATACCTGAATAGGAGATGGCTTTTCCCAGCCCATTTCAAAAATTCCCATCAGTAACTCCCGTTTTAAACAGTAATCTTCAAACTCATTTCCTTTTGTGGAGGTCACATCCTAGTCAAACAAACAAAATAAAGTACAACTGTGTCCTTTGGTAGTCAGCATGCTTAAGACCATTTATCTGACAGACTTTAATTCATTACCTACCCAATCTTAAATATAAACACATGCAGATTACTTGTTTGAATCCATATCACAACTTTTCATGGAAAATAACCACTCTCACTTCAAAACACACAAGCCACATTGAAAACGGTTTTAACTGACAGAATACTGTTGTTTCTATACAAGTATTATGCCCTGAATTGCAAATCTCAAGATATAAAGTCAAACTCTAGGTCCTCATTCATTAGCTACACATATACTTAGCTAAGTCAGGGTTTCTCAGGCTCACCACATTCAAAGCCATAAAATTATTTGTTGTAAGGGGCTGTCCTGTAGCATCTTCCCATCAAATCAACAATGTCTCTATTACTAAATGCCCTGGGGAACCAAATCACCCATTTGAGAACACTGGGCTAAGAAAACTGTTCTGAACTTTCATTTTTTCATTCACAAAATGGGAATAATACCTAGCCTGAATATCTTAATGGGTTGTTTGGGGTGGTGTATGTTCCTGAAATCAATCCCCTACAGATACTGAAGGAAAGCTCTTCTTCTTGAGTTTCTCCACCATTTTTCCACTTGAATTTTATAACCAACTTACCGAAGTTTTGATTCTTAGATCCTTTGGAGGGAGTTTTAAAGTCTTTTTCCAGTCATCACCAGGTCTAAAGAGAAAACAGTAAATGTGAAGTATCAAAATTCATAGCATCCTATCTAATAATACAAAGAAGGTTTATCTCAATTATAAAGTTCTAAAAAGTACAGTAAGTTTAATATATTCTAATTTATTTAAGAATCTAGTTAACAAGAGAATTAAACAACTTTAGAAAACAATGTTCTTATACAGTTAACAGTCTAGGGAGGATCAAAAATCAAGAACAGAATAGATTAGGGCATCCATGCTGTTAAGCAGTGTAGTATACAGTGCAAATGTTGTCAAAACAGTTTGTGTCCTGTTTGACTTACATAATATGTTTTAATTTAAGTTAGCTGCCAACATTTGAAAATTAGGAAATTTCACATAATAAAGTTAAGATTCTGGCTTTTCTTGAAAAACTGGAAGCTTTAACAGCACTGTTTCAAATTTTTTGGTTGGCGCAACATTTGGTAGAGCTTAGTAATTAGTTTAAAATCAAGCAGCTGCCCTTTCACACAGGGTAAGTGACCTCTAATCTGGCACAGTCCCCTGTAGGTACCTGAGTTTGTAATTTCCGATAGCTAGTTAAAACCAAGGGTTCTAGCCGGGCTCAGTGGCCTGTAACCCCACGCCCTTGGGATGCTGAAGTGAGTGAACTGCCTGAGCCCGCGGGTTCGAGATCTGCCTGGGCAACTTGGTGAGACCTCGTCTCTACAACAAATCAAAAAATTAGCCGGGCGTGGTAGCGCACGCCTGTAGTTCCAGCTACTTGGAAGGCTGAGGTGGAAGGATCGCCGGAGCCCAGCAGGTCGAGGCTGCGGTGGCCAGGAGCGTGCCACTGCCCTCCAACTCAAAAACAAACAAAAAAATCCCCAAGGGTTCTGAAATTTCAGACCTGAGTTCAAGTTCTGACTCTACTACTTACTAGTTCTGTGACTGCACCAGTTACTTTTCTAAACTTTTATTCTCTTATGTATTAAATAGATTAGCAAGTATGTCAAATAACTTATATAAAGCACTCACAGCATAGTGCCTGGCAAAAAGAACTCAGTATTAGATGTTAAATGAACACTTTTCAATCCTTTTTTATTGGAGACGCTTGAATTATGAAAGACAAGGAAAATATAAATAAATAATAAATTTCTCTCTGCTAAGGTTAAAAACCTAAAGCAATAAAAGTAAATAATCAAAGTCTCTAATAATAAAAAAAGATCACCAAGGAACATCTGCAGACAATACTTTCACAACTGTTTCATCTTTAAAATAAACTTTTCACTGATTTAATTGTAGTTATTCTTACATAACCAGAGTCCCCAATGACTGCTTATTTTACTTAAAGCTAGGTCCCATATAATGTAAATACTACTGTTACCAATTTCAAGGCTATTAAAGCCTTTCATCTCAGCCTACATCATCAAAGTTTTCATCTCAATCTATATCAAAAAAGGATATTGAACTTGCCACACTGTCAAATTCAACAGTAATGCATAAGAATCAATGCAAAACCTGCCCACAAGAAATGTATACTCTTATCAGGTAAAAAAACAAAATATTTAAAATGAAAAAGTGAGCCGGGCTCGGTGGCTCAGCCTATAATCCCGCGGCTTGGGAGGCTGAGGTGAGTGGACTGCCTGAGCCTGCGGGTTTGAGACCCGCCTGGGCAACTTGGCGAGACTTCATCTCTACAATAAATCAAAATTAGCCCGGTGTGGTAGCGCGTGCCTGTAGTTCCAGATACTTGGAAGGCTGAGGCAGAAGGATCGCTGGAGCCCAGCAGGTGGAGGCTGTAGTGGCTGGGAGCGGCCACTGCACTCCAGTCTGGGTGACAGAGTGAGACTCCAACACAAAAAAAATTTTTTTAAATAGACAATAAAATAAAATAAAATGAGAAAGTGGTAGAGATAAGAACTAGAAGAGCTCTGAGATGCCTGATGGGATCTAGATGGCTTCAAGGAAGAGAAGGTACATAACATGGGATTTAAAGAACTGACAGAATTGAAAAGAAACCATGAATCCTAGGAAAAACAAAAAGGAAAGCCCATTGTCGTCTCAAATCAGAATTTTAAATAGAAAATACTCATAATAAGTAACACAACTATATATACTTAAGAATTAAAAATAGGCACAATGGCTCACGCCTGTAATCCCAGCACTTTGGGAGGCTGAGGTGAGAGGACTGCCTGAGTTCAGGGTTTGAGACCAGCCCGGGCAACCTGGCAGAACCTCGTCTCTACAATAAATCAAAAAATTAGCTGGGCATGGTGGCATGCACCTGTAGTTCCAGCTACTTAGCAAGTTGAGGCAGAAGGATTGCCTGAACCAGCAGGTGCACTCCAGCCTGGGCGACAGTGAGACCCTGACTCAAAAAAAGAATTAAAAATGGTCTAAGTTTTACTAGCCTCTTTCTATTTTGTCAAGACAAACTGCAACTTAGAAAAATACTCATCATTTCTATATCAATTAAAACATTCACCTTAAAAATAATGGAATATGAGCCGGGCTCGGTGGCTCAGCCTGTAATCTCGCGCCTTTGGGAGGCTGAGGTGAGTGGATTGCCTGAGCCTGAGGGTTCGAGACCCGCCTGGGCAACTTGGTGAGACCTCATCTCTACAAAAAATCAGCCGGGTGTGGTAGCGCGCGCCTGTAGTTCCAGCTACTTGGAAGGCTGAGGTGGAAGGATTGCCAGAGTCCAGCATGTCAAGGCTGCACTGCACTCCAGTCTGGGCGACAGAGTGAGACGCCAACTCAAAAATAAATAAATAAATAATGGAATATGCACTGATGTCAATTCTCCCAGTGACTAAACCAGTTCTGTTGGGATTTAATCCTTATTGGTCACCAGTGAACCACATAGCAGTGACCACCTATATGATATTCTGGTAGCTTGTATGGGTTATTTTTCTCTAGAAATGAAAAGATATAGGTTGCAATAAGACATACACTTCAGTTCAGTAAACCAAAGTGTCATAATTTTACAAAGATTTCTAGAGATTAAATCGTTTTATAAGGCTAATTCTTAGCAAAAGTCAAACCTCAGCCTAGGCAAAACAGCAAGATACCACCTCAACAAAAAATTTAAAAACAATGTAGCAACATGCCAGTAGTCCTAGCTACTCAGGAGGCTGAGGTGGGAAGATGGCACAGCAGTTTGAGGCTGCGGTGAGCTGTGACCGAGCCTCTGCACTCTAGCCCAGACAACAGAGCAAGACCCTATCTCACAAAAAAAAAAAAAAAAAAAAAAAAAAACAATTGCCAAACCTCAATTGGGGTCAAGAGTCTAAGATATTAATTTCCTAAAACTGAATCTTTAGGCTGCCAGTTACCATTCAAATACTTTAAAGCAGTTTAAAGATGACAAGTAGCCTACTCACTTTCAGCTTTAAGAGTAAAAATACTCTGTAGTAAGAGGAAACTCTTAAATTTTAGGGTTAACATAGGGTTTGGGGACAATTCAAAAATGTGTTTCTAAGAGCTCAAAATCCTGACTTCCCGAATTTATTTCATATATATGTGAAAGAAAAAAGCTTTTAAAAAAAAGCAAAGTTTCATAAACTAAAGAGAGTTACATGTAAATTTTCGATTGAATGAATATGCTTGTATTTCAGAAGGCTGGGCAAGTTTTTAAATACTCTTAAAAATCAGACTGAGTCTAAAACTTGAAACTGCCTTTAACTGCCATTTTAACTACGGTAACATGCAGTTGTAAAAAACCATATTGACAAAAACAAGCTGAATCTAATCACTTCATTTATAATAAACTCAGCTAATAATTTCTACACTAAGCTAGTTATGAAAGCCAGATGGTTCAAAAAATAATTTATACAAAATATATACCATCTATGTGCATATTCATTACTTGAATTAATCATAGCAAAAATAGTGTGATTGGACTGCAAATCCCTACTGGCAATAAAACAAAGTCATCTGTCCTCTATTTGTAATTAAAACAGTTAAAGTATACATACTTTAGATCAACAACAATGTAACAAAAATCTCCTTGGTTCCCCAAGTGTTTATTACTTATTCTAACACTTACTTAATAGTGGTGGTCATACTCTGTGCTTGCTGCTGAGTGCCATTATTGATTGTGTTGGTGTTTTTCAGCTGGTTCATCTGTTGCTGTGTCTGTGTGCCCCCTCCTCCGGGGCCACCACTGGGTTTCACAGGGCCCCTCAGCTGACCATTTTGACTGGACAGACCCATTATAACAGGGTTCTCTGTTCTGGCCGTGCTCATGCTGTGTTAACTGCAAAGATGTCTTTCAAACTTCAAAACTTTTGAAAGTCAGTAGAGAAACTGTAATAACAGTTTATTAGGCTCTCCAAAACGAAGAGATAAATATAAGTCTTGCTCAATATATGAGTCCTTTATTGCAATGCAGGCAAGCACCTGTAAGTCTCTGAACGGTAAGCAGCAGTAACTTGCTCTCATGCACCGAATCAACTTATTTTTAAAAAGCCCTCTAACAAGCTTGAGTTATATCTGAATTCACTCACTTCAATCTGAAATAAAACAAAACAAAAAATTAGCAAATACAGGAAAGTTAAAAAAACATTTGTTTCTCTTTTAAAAGAACCCCTTTAAAATAAGTCTCATCTTTTAAATAAAAAAGAATATAGCTACACTTTGACCAACTCACTAGCCAAGCTAGGAAAAGACACAACAATGTCTCAAAAAACAAACCTACCTACAGTGGGACCAATCTTTTCTTTTTCCAGTCAGCATTTATTATATTCAAAAGAGACCATTCTCAAATCAAATCTCAAAAAACTTTTTTAAAGGATCATTTTTTAAAAAAATCTTTAAAACCGTGAGTTCAAAGAAACCCAGAGAAGATTAGGTGGAATAATACTACGATTAAATGACAAATCTCTTTCCTTTGATTTCCTTCCTGATAAATTTTCTAAAAGTCTCTGACATCTCTAAAAGTCAATGATTCATTATACTATTTATTAAATACAACTCAGTGAAGTATTACAACTCAGTGAAGTATCACACAACTTACTTAATGTAAACCTGGATTTGAACAAGACAATTTTTTCCTACTTTTGACAGTAACTGAGTGTCTTTGTAAAGTGAGCTTTTGACTGGAACTTTCAAAAAGAATTTTTTTACAAGTTTCAGTTTATAGAAGCTATGGAGTTCAACTATAGAGGTTAAACTTTATGAAGAAAAACATTTTTTCCCTTTTTTGTCCTTTAAAACAAAATCTTTTGCTTGAAAAAACAGCCAAGAAAATCTTTGGCTACCTTAAAATTTGAATACTAAAAAACTACTAGCTACTTTTCAATGTAACATTTAAAAAAAAGTATATCCCAATTTTAAAAAGCATTACTATATTTAAAAAAAAGAAAAAAGGAAACTTCCTGTGTAAAAAGAAAAAAAAAAAACTGTGAAAGACTAAACACACCAGTAATTTTAATAAACCTTTCCAAGAAACTCAAAGTACTAAACCTGATAAAATATTTTTTTAAAAAAAGGACTGGTCAACCTCCATTTTTAAAGTGTTCTCCAAATGGAAGTCTTATCTTAAAATTTACTAAATAAAAATTTAATATACAAAGACCAGAAAATAAAGCCCTACTGCTGGCTTTTTACTTTTTAATCCCCTTACATTTCATACCAAAAATACACTAGCTTATTAATCGATGATTACTTTTGCCACACACGAAGGCATTTCAATAGACATCTCAAAACTAGAAAATGCTCCTTGATTACATCCTCCTTAAAAAAAAAACAAAAACAAAAAACTGAACAAGCAAATCCTGATTGTCGCATACACAAAGTTGTTTATTCTGAAATCTTCCTGAATCTGACCGACCTCTTAAGCAGACGGACACGGTTAACAGCTACTTTTGTGTTCTGACAGGTTTGTATCGTGATCAACGATATCATGTATTTCACACAGGGAGATTTAGCTGTGTAAAGTACTAAGAGGATGAAGAGGGCAACCTCTGAAGACTGGACGATATCATCACTGCTGTCCATCATGCACAGTAAGACCTCCTATCTCCCTAAATCCAAAATGAGACTATGTGATAACTGCTCCCTTCTTAAAACCGAAACCTGCACTGCAGCTTTGTCTCAGAGAAGGATATATTCCTCCTACCCTTTCCCAATTTAGATTGGCAAGTTATATTTCTACGTTTTCAAAAGAAGAAAAAAAAAAAAACGAGGAAACGTAGACTAGTTGGGAGGAGCCCCCGGCGGAGTTAATTACAGCACTTCCCAGATCGTAGTTAGCAATTGACAGTTTCACACCCAAAACAGTACCGTCATCGCCAACAAGAGCTTTGTTTGCAAATGCAGCGCAGTTTCTCTAAGCGTTAGCTGCAAGTTGGAGTGACTAGGTTTTATTCTGAAGGGAAAAGTGGACGGTGGAAGAAAAATGAGAGTGAGAGATAAGGGAAGAGACAAGAGAATAATCGCAGCCCCGTAACGGTAGGGCAATCATTTCTTGCCCTCCTCCCCCCAACCACACACTTGAAGTCAGTCCTCTATGGCCATAAGCACAAAAGGGTTGGGGCCTTGCAATCCTATCTGCGCAACAAGAGCGAGGAACCAGCTCTGCCGGTAGGAAACAATAGGGACTCCCCCCAGAGGGCCCCAAAGCAACCTCCCAAGCCAGAAATCGTCTCCTTTTCTCCACGAGTCGGGGGCTCCGTAGCACTCTTGTTGCCGACCTCCAAGGCTTGCTGCAAACAAACAGCTACGGGTCCTCTTCTCACCCGAGCTCTCCAATACTGCATATCCCTGCCGCCCCCTATAGGGCCGCCCCGTACCCTATAACCTCCACCATCATCTACCTAAGTCCTTGCTGCCTCTTCGGCCCCATATCCCCTCATCTTCTAGAGAGCTTCTCCGAGCGCTCGGTCCGCTCCTCCTCCCGACTCCGCCGCGCACCACATTCCTATATTCGACCCCTCTCGGGGGCCCTCACCCCACACAGCTGCCGCCCGCCTTCCTCCCCAGGCCCGGCCAGGCTTTAGGCCTCCGCCCCAGAGCGCCCCCCACGCGGCCCGAGGGGCTCCCCGTAGCCCCCACAGCACCGCCGACCTGGACCCCACCACCTCATCCCACGCCCCGCGGCTCGGGCCCGAGTCCTACCACCGAGGCCACTCCCGCTCGGCACCCTCGGTCCTTTATTGTTGACTCGAAGCTCCCAAAATGGCGGCGGCTCCTTCCTCCTCGGAAACCTCCGCCCGCCCCCACCCG
>NW_007249976.1:363498-364235 GCF_000164805.1 Carlito syrichta
CCGCAGCCCGCGCCGCCGGCTCCCCCGACCGTCCGGCCCTACCTCCGCCGCTGCCCGCTCTCATGGCGCCGCAGAAGTCGCCGCCGGGCTGAGCTGACTCGGCTCCCCTGCCCCCTCCCTCGCCCGCCCGCCGGCCGGCCGCCTCCTCCCTCTTCCCCTGCCTCTCCGCATGGCGGCGGCCGCGGCTCCTCCTCCACTCAAGATGGCGAGAGCTCGGCCGCTGCCGCTGCGCTCGCCGCGGCGTCACGGCCTCCGCTGCTTGGCGGCGGGAAGAAGCCGGGTGCGGAAGGCCCCTGAGGAGAAAATGGAGGACTGTTCTCTCCCCCGACGAGAGGAAAGTTCCAGAGGAAACACGGGCTCCTTTCCGAGGGGGCAGGGGGGCTTCTCTTCCCACGGCTGAGGAGGAATAATGGGGAACGGGGGCCGGCGAGGGTCGTCCTGTCTTCCCCCCCAAAGTAAAAATCGGGGGCCGGGGCCAGGGGGGGGCCTGCGGGCCCCTGACCGCGGCCAAGTTCTGAGAGCTGCCGGGCCGGGCCGCTGCTCGGCGACGGGAAGCTGACCTGACGTCTCCCGCGGGCCAGGGAGGCTGCTGCCGGGCCGGGGGGCCAGGGCGCCGCGTCCGAGCCCCTCGGGGCGCGCCTCCATCCAGGGTCGCGCGGAACTAGTGGCGGGGGACGCCGGCGCCGCCGGAGTGTGGGGGCCGGAAGGGGAGCCGGGCCCGCCGGGTGCGCCTGGCG
>NW_007249976.1:364536-389938 GCF_000164805.1 Carlito syrichta
CCGGGGGTTACCTAGCCGAGAGGGCGCGCCTGTGGGGGAAGGGCTGGGGGGAGAGCCTCCTCTCCTGCCCCCAAAGGGCAGTACTCGAAGAAAGCGGGGGCGGAGGAGGCCGGGCCTCCCCAAGGGGTCAGCTGCTGAGAAGGCAGTTATCATGGAAATAGGAGTTCTGTAAGGAAATGGGGAACCGGAAGGCGGAGGGCGACTCTCCTGCCTGACCCTCGCTAGAAAGAGGTGCATTTGTTCCCATGATTGCTTTTCAGACCCCAACGTCTCTGTTTATCCTTAACAGAAATAATGAAACGGCTAGCTTGTTCCAAGTAACACAAGAATTTGCAGCTAAAGGCTAACTAGGTCAAGGGAAAATAAGCTCCCAAGACTACGTGTCGATGGAACTCCTACCCACGACCTCTGCAGCAGTCGGCCCAGGACTTGCTTATTAACTGGCAGCGGCTCTATTTTCTGCCGCGGCTTCCAGCTTCGGACCAATCAGAGAAAGCCAAATATGCTCCCCAAACCAGTCACAGGGTGCCCTGCTTCTAGTTAGCCTGCCTCCAGCTTCCCGGCGCTAACAACCTCCAATCAGAGCAGAGCTGAAGTTTCTCCCTTTTTTCAGTATGAAGCTTTTCCACTCCCCTGCCTGTGAGTCTCTACCAAACCAAGTGATGGATGGTGGCTGACTCCCTTGCTATAGCAAGCTCTGAATACATAACCTGTTCTCATTTGGTGGTCTATGTTTATTTCTACCCCGCCAAAGAGAAGGTGGTGGGGAATAGTGAAAGGACTATTCTTGAGATCGAAAAAAAAGATTCTCCTTTAAAAATATTTCATTCTAGCCGGGCTCGGTGGCTCAGCCTGTAATTCCAGCACTTTGGGAGGCTGAGGTGAGTGAATTGCCTGAGCCCGCGGGTTCGAGACCCACCTGGGCAACTTGGTGAGACTTCGTCTATACAATAAATCAAAAATCAGCCGGGCGTGGTAGCGCACCCCTGTAGTTCCAGCTACTTGGAAGGCTGAGGCGGAAGGATCACCGGAGCCCAGCAGGTCGAGGCTGCGGTGGCTGGAAGCGGCCACTACACTCCAGTCTGGGCGACAGAATGAGACTCCAACTCAAAATATATATATGTATTTAATTCTAAGTTCATAGCATGACATCTCTCACCCAGTTTTTTTTTTTAATGAGTTGGAGTCTCATTCCGTCGCCCAAGCTGGAGTGCAGTGGCACACTCACGGCCACCCCAGCGTCGACCTGCTGGGCTCTAGCTTTCCTCCTCAGCCTTCCAAGTAGCTGGAACTACAGGCGATGGCTACCACGCCCGGCCAATTTTTGATGTAGAGACGAGGTCTCACCAAGTTGCCCGGGCTGGTCTCGAACCCTCAGCCTCAGGCAATCCACAGGCAATCCACACGCCTCGGCCTACCAAAGTGCTGGGATTATAGACTGAGCTACCGAGCCTGGCCCCCACCCAGATTTTAAGACACCCACTCTATAAGGAAATAGCCCTGCATCTTGTGCCTGTCCTAGGGAAAAGATAGCTAAGAAGCCTTGTTTGTCCCACTGTCTTACAAGCAGCATGGTTATGAAGGAGGGGAGGAGTCAGGATTTTAAATTGCTCAAGAAATGGACCCAGGCAAAATAAAGAGGTTCCCATACAGAAGTAAAATGTAACCTTCAAAAGGAGCCTAGTTGAGGTCATAAAAACAAAAGCAATGAGGCATCCAAAAGCGAAATATGAAATAGGTGCCCTCTTCTCACCCAGGAATCTCTTCAGGGCTAAAAATCTTTAAAGATTTTGTATAATGTTCTTTTAAGATAGTCAAGTACCCTCATAACTCATTTATGTCAGCTCTTCCCAGTTTTCTGGTGAGACAGGTGGTTTAGAATTAAGCTATGAACCCTTGAACCCTTTTTTCTGGGTTCAATTTTAGTGGTTGATAGATCCAATGCAACTATCTCAGTAACATTTTTACTCCCTAGTTCAAACAGATTAGGAAGTCATACAAAATATGTCACTTTAGGGATGTAGATGAATTATTTGCTAATGCAAATGGTATCCTTAAATTTATAAAATGTGTGTATATTTTATATATTTATTTATTTGAGTCAAAGTCTCACTCTGTCGCCTAGGCTAGAGTGCAGTGGCGCCATTGTGGCTCACCTCAATCTCCCGAGCTTGGGTGATCCTACCACCTCAGGCTCCCAAGTAGCTGGGGCTACAGGCATGTGCCACCATGCCTGACTAATTTTTATATTTTGTTTGTAGAGACATAATCTCACTATGCTGATTTTGAACTCCTGGACTCAAGCAATCCTCCTGTGTTGGGATTACAGCCATGAGCTGTCGCACCCAGCCGATATATATATATATATGTTAATGTTAAATGTTACAAAAATTCAATTCCTTGGCCTTTTAGTTAATATTGAGTGTAATTGTTGTGGGTGATCTGTAGTAAATATGGTTTTTGGAGGGTATGCTATGCTACTGAGGTCAGCTATTACTTGCAGTAAAGAGTTTCCCAAGATGTATTGACCATTTTCATGTTGTTTTTAAGTCACCCTCACGTCACCTCCCCTCCACACCCCAACCCCACTCTTTGGACTTTGAAGTTGTTAGCTAAGATGTTAAGGCCTTGATTGTTGGGGGGCTCCTAGAAAATGTGTACACATTTTTTAAAAGCTTCACAAATGGATTTGAGGTTTTTAATATCTGTTTTAAACACAACACGTGCTTGATGGGCGTGGCAAGGCAGAAGGATCAGTTGAGGCCAGGAGTTTGAGACCAGCCTAGGGTACATGGACAGACCCAGTCTTTACACACACGTACATAACAGAGTTTGGTTTTATTTTTTGTAAGAATGAGATGAAACTAAAAATGATATCTAGAATTGTATCACAATAATGGGTCCTCTTAGCAAATATTGTATGCCTGTCTCACATTTTGACCTTATTTACCTAAAAATAACTAGAAGGGAAAAAAGTCAGGTTAATTTACACTTGATTTCATTTTAACATCAATTTAAAATATTTTGAATCTGGAATTCCAAGTAATTTGAACCTTGAATGTGTAGATCTGTGATAATATCTTAAACACCCAAATGTTTTCAACATGCTAAAATGGATTTCACACTTTTAGCAATCTGGTTTTTTTTTTAAAGGAAACATTATAGTTTAACTCAAATTACACTCAAATGTGCTCATTACCTAGAAGAAAAAAGTTTTGCCCATATCATATCTTCAGTGATCATATCACATCTGACTAAGCTTTATAGTACACTATTTTCCCTTTTTCAAGCAATTTACAGTATAATATTTTGATTCTCCAAAAGAAGTTTCAACATAGTTATTTTCCAAATATACTCAGGCAACATCTGATAGTCACTAGCAAGACTAAAGGCTTTTGAGCTTTCGACCCTAAGAGTCAAGTCATGTTTTCATGATTTCATGGCAGCTAATTTCAGTTTATACACCTGAAGAAAGTGAAGCAGCATCAGTCACTGAGGGCTTAGTAGAGATATCCTCAGAGAGGTGCGCGTACTGCACTGAAGTTCATGCATACTAAGCAGGTGTCTTTAATCACTGAGAGATCGCATCAGGCACATTTTGTTGGAATAAATATTCCTCCCCCAGAGTAAACTCAAGTTGAAAAGTAGGAAAACAATAGTACAAATAAGGAGGGAAGTGGGTGGGTTAAACACATTTCCCCCCAAACTGCCAAGTTTAGTTTGCAGAATTTATATTCCCTTTGATAGATAACATCCCCCCTATTCCCACGGCACCACAACCAGCTAGCTAGCTCAGCTCACCAGGCTTTCAGAGAGCTTTTGGGCCCATCAGGACTCAGCATTGTACATGTTCTGGTCATCACCCAGAGAATTCTAGCTTATTCATTTAGCCTCTTCAGTTTTCATGGGTTACTGTGCACCAGCAATTTTAACTTATTTATTAATTTGAAAATAATGTGTGGTTGAGAAGACACTGAAATCTAGAGATTAGCTTTCTAGGCATAAATTTAGTTTACTCAGATCAAGAAAGAACTGACACCAGCTGGTCTTGGTGGGCTGCCATGCTGGCTCACACCTGTAATCCTAACACCTTGGGAGACTGAGGTGAGAGGATTGATTGAGCCTAGGAGTTCCGAGACCAACCTATGCAACATAGCAAGACCTTATCTCTACAACAAACAAACTCCAGAGGCTGAGGTTGGAGGATGGCTTGAACCGTTGAGGCTACAGTGAGCTGTGATGATGCCACTGCACTCCATCCTGGGCGACAGAATGAGACCCTGTCTCAGAAAGAAAGAGCGAGGAGGGTGGGGGAAGGAGGATAGGAAAAAGAGAAGAGAAGGGACTGACACTGTCCCCATCTAAGATGCCTTGTTCCCCTTGGGTAGTTTCCAAGTAAGTTCAGGGGCAGTTGCTGAGGAGTAATATTGATGGGGGTCCACACTCTGGGGATCTTGTTGAATTGTCAAGTGGTATTGGTATGTGTAACATGCCCCCTTTGTACCCAAGACCCTGTGACAAGATTCTATTTCTGAATAAACTCTGCAGGGGATAGCAACAGGAGCCTTTACAATCATCAGAAGTGCCCAGCCCTGGTTTCCTGCTGCTAGTCATTCTGCAGACACCTTTATGGTGTGCTCTTAGGTTTGAGCCAGGAAGGTGATTTACAGCTAAGGAGTGGACAGTCTCATCTGTCCTGAGTGGCATAGTTAGATTAAATAACATCTGTGGCTACCAGGACAAGACTAGGAACAAAGGAAAAATATTTTAGTGCAGAGAGGTCTCCACAATGACCCTCCTGGCTCTTCATCTGCGTGATGAATTTTAGAGACTATTTTTATCATGTCGTCCACACCCTAAACCACCCCCTCAGTGCCTCCCAGTTTTTTACTACAGCGAACTTGCACTCCATAGACAGATTGCAACTGCCAATACGCCCACCCAATCTGATTTCCTGCTTTTCTTCCCCTGATGAATTTACAGTTCTGGTCTCCTGAAAGGACACAGTTCCCTTAGTTAAAAAACATCTCATCTCCTTTCCTCTGGGTCCAAAAACCCCAGATAGATTCCCACAAGTCCTATCCCCTCTCCTTCCCACTCCTTTACTTCTGCCCAACCAGGGCTCCAGCTCTGCAATCAGGTCTGCATTCATACTCTCAGTTCTGCAAATTATTAACTCCTTCAACTGGGAAAAGCTTCTTAATCTCTGAGCCTCAGTTTCCCCCTTCATAAAATCAGAATCACAGGACCTAGAGTTGTTGTAAGAGTAAATGACAATGTGTATAAATCACTTATTTTAGTAGTTGGCAGATGACACACAAAATTAGTTGGTGTTGCTATTGTTATTTTATTGACTTTTCTTATTCTATCAGACTACAGCCTGTTGTTGGCCAATTCCCTCTATTTCCCTACCCTCTGTTGTCTCCCATTTCTTGAGCTTTGTGCCCTATCGACCTTAATAAACAAGTGGCATGCCCTAATTTCACAGCTTCTGCTCCAGGAATGTTGATGCTGGAAAGAGCCATGTAACCAGCCTAATTGGTTCAATAACAAATTCTTGCTCTTGCACCTCAGCTGAGCCCTTTCTGCTGTTCCACAAGACTCTTATTGATAGTTCTCAATTGTGGATGCTCGTCAGAGTCCACAGAGGCTTTAGTACCTGGGCCCCATCCCAGATGAATCAAATCAGAATGCTTGGAATTGGGGTCCAGCATCATTTTTTGTATTAAAGCTCCTCAGATGATCTTTTTTTTTTTTGAGTTGGAGTCTCACTGTTGCCCAGACTGGAGTGCAGTGGCTGCTCCCGGCCACTGCAGCCTCGACCTGCTGGGCTCCGGACGATCCTTCCGCCTCAGCCTTCCAAGTAGCTGGAACTACAGGCGCGCGCTACCACGCCCAGCTAATTTTTTTTTTTTTTAATTGTAGAAATGAGATCTCGCCAAGTTGCCCAGGTGGGTCTCGAACCCACGGGCTCAGGCAATCCACTCACCTCAGCCTCCCAATGGCATGGGATTACAGGCTGAGCCACCGAGCCTGGCTTCCTCAGATGATCTTAATGTGAAGCCAAGGATAATAACCACTTAATTGTTCTTAGAGGACAATTATTTCCTGTGGCAGCATTTCAAATATTTTCTTCTAGCCGTAAGCCTAACTTGAAATCAAATAGAAACTTCATAAACTTTCCACCTTCATAAATTCATAGAAGCTTCATAAACTTTCCATCTTCCTTCCACAGACTTCAGTTTGTTCCTGTCCTGGAAGATAGAGCATCATATCTCCTATCTAAAGCTATTCTACTCTTTTTTATTTATTTTTATTTTATTTATTTAATTATTTATTTATTATTTGAGTTGGAGTCTCACTCTGTCGCCCAGACTGGAGTGCAGTGGCCGCTCCCGGCCACTGCATCCTCGACCTGCTGGGCTCCGGCGATCCTTCCGCCTCATCCTTCCAAGTAGCCAGAATTACAGGCATGCGCTACCACACCCAGCTGATTTTTTGATTTATTGTAGAGCTGAGGTCTCGCTGTCCAGGCGGGTTTCGAACCTGTGGGCTCAGGCAATCCACTCACCTCAGCCTCCCAAAGGCGCGGGATTACAGGCTGAGACACCGAGCCCGGCTAATTTTTTATTTATTGTAGAGATGAGGTCTTGCTAAGTTGCCTGGGCTGGTCTCAAACACACTGGCTCAGAAAATTCACTCACCTTGGCCTCCCAAAGTGCTGGGATTACAAGCTGAGCCACCGAGCCCAGCCTATTTTTACTTTTTTTTTTTTTTTTTGAGTCAGAGTCTCACTCTGTCACCCAGGCTGTTAGGTAGTGGCACACTCACGGCCACCGCAGCCTCAACCTGCTGGGCTCAGGCGATCCTTCCGCCTCAGCCTTCTAAGTAGCTGGAACTACAGGTGCACGCCACCACACCCAGCTAATTTTTTTATTTATTGTTGAGATGAGGTCTCACCAAGTTGCCCAAGCTGATCTCGAACCCGTGGGCTCAGGCAATCCACTCACCTCGGCCTCCTGAAGTGCTAGGATTATAGGCATGAGCCACCATGCCCAGCTATTTTTAATATTTTTAAATGTCTTTTTCTCTATTGGTTCTTCCCCTCAACCTGCTTTTGTTCCCAAGTGTTTTTCCATTCTAAACAACAAACAAATTAAAACAATCTTCCCTCACTCTCATTCCCTGCTGAGCAAGAGAAAATGCGGAGCTAGCATTCACTGACTCCAAGGGTCAGGCATGAATGTTAGGTGGCAGCCCATTGCAAAATCCTGTCCATTCTTGCTCTGGGGTATCCCTTTTCATCTTTGCTGTTCCATGATTGCAGTCATTGTCCCAACCCAGGAGTGTTTCTCTTACTTGGACTATTTCCTGCACTTTCTTTTCCTCTAACCTACCCTGTACACTAATGCTAGAGTAATTTTCCCAGTCAGATCACCATTCTGCTCAAGAGTCTTTAATGATTCTTCATTACCTACAGGACAACATTCTTTAAATCCCTGAAATAAGTAGGAAGCCCTTGAAATTTCCTCCCCTCAAACTCTGTGAGGGAGGTTGGGCCCACTGAACTTCAGATCACTGCTGAGGTAAGAGCATTCTTGTGATTTTTTTTTTGTCTTTAATTCTTCTCCTAATTTGTTTCAGCTTAAATGTTACCTCCTCCTAGATGCTTCCCTGTTGATACTATTTAAAGTAGTGCCAAGCTGGGCTCGGTGGCTCAGCCTGTAATCTCTTGCCTTGGGAGGCTGAGGTGAGTGGAATGCCTGAGCCCGCGGGTTCAAGACCTGCCTGGGCAACTTGGCGAGACCTCATCTCTACAATAAATCAAAAATTAGCCGGGAGTGGTAGCGCACGCCTGTAGTTCCAGTTCCTTGGAAGGCTGAGGCGAAAGGATCACCGGAGCCCAGCAGGTCGAGGCTGCGGTGGCCGAGTACGGCCACTGCACTCCAGTCTGGATGACAGAGTGAGACTCCAAATCAAAAAAAATAAAAATAAAAATAAAAAATAAAGTAGTGCCCCTCTCCCTCACTCTGAAGCCCGTTAAACTATCTGAAACTATTTTGTTTACATGTTTGTTGCCTATGTCCTACCAAGCAGCAAGCCCCCTCAGATCCATTGAGCTTTGCTGATTCATCCCAAATGTTCCTCTGTGCTCCCACCACTTTGAGCTCGTTCATTGCTAAGGTGATATAATTGGGTTTGTTCAGAATAGTCTGGTTTTTTCAAGGTAATTATTATTAGGGCTCCTGTTTACTCTCAAAAATATCCCATTTGGGATGATAAATTATATAATCACTGTATTTATAGCCTTGTGTCATAGCCATTTGTAACTATGTCTTATTTCTAAGCTCACTGAAGGCAGGAACAAAGTCATGTTCATCTTTCTTTCACCAGTAACACCTAGTAAGGCTTTTTGTATACGTAGAGTAGAAGCTCAGGAAGTGTTTGTTGAATGAGATTAAATAAGAGATTTTGTTTTCCTTTGGCTATCAGGACTTGAGCCATGGATAAATAGTGTTTATGAAGACACTAATACAGTATCTAACACATAGTAAATGTGTTAAAATTTTTTTAAGTTCAATAAATGTAGCTTTCCCTTCCCTTGGATGACTCCAAATGGCATATCTCCCAAGGTGTTTGTTTACAGACTATGCTACACAACTTAGTACCCAAATTTGTACTAGCTTGTTTGCCTTTATTGAGTTTTTTTGGTGGTCTTGTTTCTTGTATTAGATTGGAAGCTCTTTCTTTCTTTCTTCCTTTCTTTTTGAGTTGGAGTCTCACTCTGTCACCTAGACTGGAGTGCAGTGGCCACTCCCGGCCACCACAGTCTCGACCTGCTGGGCTCTGGCGATCCTTCCGCCTCAGCCTTCCAAGTATCTGGAACTACAGGTGCGCACTACCACACCTGGGTAATTTTTTGATTTATTGTAGAGATGAGGTCTCGCCAAGTTGCCTAGGCGGATCTCAAACCCACGGGCTCAGGCAATCCACTCACCTCAGCCTCCCAAAGCACGGGATTACAGGCTGAGCCACCGAGCCCAACTGGAAGCTCTTTCAAGGCAGATGTCGTGTCTTACAATTTTCCATTCCACATAGCAGAACTCGTTCTTTTTTTTTTTTTTGTAAATTTGTTGATATTGAAATGTTCAATACTTATTGATCGATTAATTTGCAGGCAGGAGTAAAATGATGACAATGATACCAGGTTAGATACCCACAGTCAGTGGCACAAGGGTCAAACATCACCTTCCCTTTTTGAAGATACACGTCTATGTGTTTTTCTAGCCAGCAAAAGTTAGGAGCTTTGA
This sequence comes from Carlito syrichta, assembly GCF_000164805.1. Classification (NCBI taxonomy): domain Eukaryota; kingdom Metazoa; phylum Chordata; class Mammalia; order Primates; family Tarsiidae; genus Carlito; species Carlito syrichta. The sequence goes on from NW_007249976.1 coordinate 373,848, forward strand.
ATGTATCCACTCCTAACATTTTCAGTAACTAAAAGAATATAGATTCGAATGGTCAAAGAATCTTTATACAAGAGCACATTATCTTTTGGAAGTAGGGGAAGAACGAAAAATATGCTTAGTATTGAGTTCTGACTATGAAATAAGACAACTTTGGTTTGAATTCCTAAGTTATTTAGCCTCCCTACGTCAGTTTTCTCGTCTGTAAAATGGGGATGGTATACTGTCGGCCTCTGGGGAGGCTATAAGAAAAGTAAATGAGAAACATTATAGTAAAACACCTAGCATAGGGGCTCATTCATTACAAGTCTCCATAAGCAATAGCTGTTTGGGCAATCTGGGCAGCTTCCAAACCTGATTCGGTGCTAAAGGTGAAGGCAGCTTATGTAATTAAGTTCTCAGAGTTTTAGTTAAATCTTGTTTCTAGTGTCAGTTGACAAACTATAATTTTTGGCTTGTTCATTTTGAGTTATTCATTCATTCTGTACACCATAAATACTTATTAAATACTACTGAATGAATAACAGAGTAATAAGAAGTAACTGGGGGAAATGAAGACTTTAAGGGGCTATACCCTCATATCTCTGCATGAGCATAAGATGCCCTGTGACCAGGACCAGGACTCCATGCTGACTGCTGAAGGTGCAAATCAAGCTGTGTCATCTATCTGAAACCCAGCAAGGAATGTACAACACTCCTTCAAGCCTTCTAACCTATTGCCTACTCGCAGCAGACACTTAAGGAAAACAAAGCAAGGTCATAGAGCTCAGTGTTCCTCAGTTTCTCTCCTCCACCTCTAGACTTATCTTCCACAGAATCTAGCCTTAGCTCCTTCCCTGATATCTCTTCCTGCCAGTACCCCAAGCAGAGTTAATCACTCCCACTTCTGAATCACCATTGTGCAAATTCCTATTACTGTGCAAAATAGCAGAGTTAATTTGGTTGTAGGTTTGCTTTCCACAAGGACTGGATCTGTCTCTTTCTTACTCTTCTTTGTATGTCCAGTTCCTCGCACGTGGCCTGGCATTTGGTTGATGATCAGTACCTGTTTACTGAAGGGGCTCTTGAATCAACTACTCCTTCCTTTTAGTTGCCTTTTAAAAAAACAAACAAATACTGTTCCAAAAGATGTGTTATCTTCTCTACTTCCTCGACCTAGATGTTACCCTTATTTCCACATCCAATGCATCACCAAATCCTATAGGTTCAACCTCTAAAATGCTTTCTGAATCTGTCCATGCCTTATCACTCCATTGTCTCCACCCTCATCCACCCAGAATTGTCTTTCATTGACCTGTTCATTCCTATAGTGTCCTAACTTGGGCTCCCTATTTACCCTCTTATCCCAATCTATTCTGGACACTGCCTTAGTGACATTTTAAAAATGTGTGTGTGTGTGTGTGTGTGTGTGTGTGTGTGTGTGTGTGTGTGTGTGTGTGTATAATTGGAGTCTCACTCTGTCATCCAGGCTGGAGTGCAGTGGCATGCTCATGGCCACCACAGTCTTGACCTGCTGGGCTCAGGTGATCCTTCCACCTCAACCTTCCAAGTAGCTGGAATCACAAGTGTGCGCCACCATGCCCGACTAATTTTTGATTTGTTGTAGAGGTCTGGTCAACTTGCCCAGGCTGGTCTCGAACCCCTGGTCTCAAGAAATCCTCTCACCTCAGCCTCCTAAAGTGCTGGGATTATAGGCATGAGCTACTGCACGCCCGGCTTAAAATGTAAATAAGAGAATCTCTACCCTGGATTTTCAGTAGCTTCCCAATGAGCTGAGGATAGGTTCTATATTCCCTACACTGGTCTACAAGGACCTCCAGATCTGAATCCTCCTACCCTTTCTACTTCAGCCCATGTCACTCACTTCCTATTGCTCATTCTGCTCCAATCACAGTAGCTCTTAAAGGTTCTGATAGCAGCCGGGCTCAGTGGCTCAGCCTGTAATCCCGCGCCTTTGGGAGGCTGAGGTGAGTGGATTGCCTGAGCCTGCGGGTTCGAGACCCGCCTGGGCAGCAAGACCTCATCTCTACAATAAATCAAAAAAAATCAGCCGGACATGGTAGCGCATGCCTGTAGTTCCAGCTACTCGGAAGGCTGAGGCGGAAGGATCACCGGAGCCCAGCAGGCGAGCCACCGCAGCCACTGCACTCCAGTCTGGGCGACTGAGTGAGACTCCAACTCAAAAAAAAAAAAATTCTGATAGCTAGCCAGGCTCGGTGGCTCAGCCTGTAATCCCGTGCCTTTGGGAGGCTGAGGTGAGTGGATTGCCTGAGTCCGCGGGTTCGAGACCTGCCTGACTTTCACCTCAGGACCTTTGAACTTCTATTTCCTCTATCTAAAGCACCCCTCCCCTCTTCCCACACAGCTGCTTATTTTTGAGGTCTCTAAGTCATTCCTTAAAGTCAACCCACGACTACCTCACCCTGTTCTCTATCACAGAATCTGGCTTATGTTCTTTATAACCCTTATCACAAGTTTTAATTATTCAATGTCTTCATTTGCTGACTTGTTTAATTGTTTGTCTTCCCTATCAGAATATTAGCCTCAAGAGAGTAGGGACCGGGTATATTGTGTTCCCAACTGTGACCCAAGTGTCTAGTACAGTTCCCAGAGCAAAAAATATGTCAAACAAACAATCACAAGTGAATATATGTATAAGTACCCTCACTATCTTTTTTTTAAAAATAAAGATGTGGGGTACAATTCAGGGTTAGGTATACAGACATCGATTATACAGGTACCCTTGTTGATGAAGTATGCTCCTTCTTCCCCTAACAGTTTCCCTCAACTGCCAATCCCAACCCCCTCCCCTGATAGTTTCCCACTACTGCCAGTTCCTTTCTTATAGTATTATAATTGTTCAAGGTCCATTTATGAGTGAAAATATATGGCACTCTGTTCTTTGTTTCTGTGATAGACCACTGAGTATGATCGACTCCAAATCCATCCAAGTTGCTGTGAAGATCATATGTTTGTCTTTCTTTATGACTACATAATATTCCATTGTGTATATGTACATTTTAAAAAATCCAGTCCTGCTTTGATAGGCAACATGGTTGGTTCCATGTTTTTGCTATTGTGAACAAACATACGCGTGCAGGTATCTTTTTTGTAGAATGATTTGCATTCCTCCAAGAATAGGGGTATTGCTGGGTCATGTGGAAGTTCAATTTCTAGTTCTTTCAAAAATCACCACACTGTCTTCCAGAGAGGTTACACTAGCTTGCATTCCCATCAGCAGTGTAGAAGCATTCCTTATTCTCCATATCTTCACCAGCATCTGCTGTTGTTTGTTTTATTAATGATGGCCATTCTTACTGGGGTTAGGTGGTATCTCATGTGGTTTTGATTTGCATTTCTCTGATGATGAGTGAGGCTGAGCACCTTTTCATGTCTGTTGGCTGTCCATATATCTTTCTTTTGAGAAGTGTCTGTTCATGTCTTTTGCTCACTTTTATGGGGCTGTTTGTTTTTTTCCTTTTGGTGCATTTGAGTTTCTTGTAGATCCTAGATATTAGACCTTTGTCAGATATACAGTTGGCAAATATTTTTTCCCATTCTGTGGGCTGTCTCCCTGCTCTCTTGATGGTTTCTTTTGCTTTGCAGAAGCTCGTTAGTTTGATGAGGTCCCACTTGTGTTTCTTATTTCTTAAGGTATTTGCCTTTAGGGTTCTGAATAGGAATTGGTTGCCAGTTCCAATTTCCATAAGGGTGTCTCCTGCGTTTTCTAAGATTCTTATAGTTTGAGGTTTTACGTTTCGATCTTTAATCCATTTAGAGTTAATTTTTGTATGTGGTGATAGGTAGGAGTCCTGTTTCAATCTTCTGCATGTGGTTGGTCAGTTTTCCCAGCATCATTTACTGAATAGGTTCTCCACTCCCCAGTGGTTGTTGTTGGAGGCTTTGTCAAAGATGATTGGGTTGAGGAATTGAGGCTTTGCTTCTGAAATCTCTATCCTGTTTCATTGGTCTTGTGCCTGTTCTTGTACCAATACTAGGCTGTTTTGATTACTGCAGCCTTATAGTAAGTTTGAAGTCTGGAAGTGTGATACCACCTGCTTTGTTTCTTTTGCTAAGGATTATTTTGGCTATTCATGGTCGTTTATGTTTCCATATGAATTTCTGTATTGTCATTTCCAGGTCTAAGAAGAATTATATGAGTAGCTTAATGGGTATCGCATTGAATCTGTAGATGGCCTTTGGTAAAATGGACATTTTAACAATGTTGATTCTTCCTATCCGTGAGCATGGAATATTTTTCTATCTGTTTGTGTCTTCTTGGATTTCTTTGAGCAGTGTTTTTTTGTTTGTTTGTTTGTTTTTGAGTTGGAGTCTCACTCAGTTGCCCAGATTGGAGTGCAGTGGCTGCTCCCGGCCACCGCAGCCTCCACCTGCTGGGCTCCGGCAATCCTTCCACCTCAGCCTTCCGAGTAGCTGGAACTACAGGCGCATGCTACCACACCCAGCTAATTTTTTATTTATTGTAGAGATGAGGTCTCGCCAAGTTGCCCAGGCAGGTCTTGAACCTGCGGGCTCAGGCAATTCACTCACCTCAGCCTCCCAAAGGACAGGATTACAGGTTGAGCCACCGACCCCGGCTTGAGCAGTGTTTTGAAGTTCTCATTGTAAAGGTCTTTCACTTCCCTGGTTAGGAAGATGCCGAGGTATTTCTTTCTTTTTTGTGTGTGTGTGGCTATTGTGAATGGGGTTGTGCTTTTAATTTGGGTCTCTGTCTGCTTGTTGTTGGTGTATAGGAATGCAACTGTCTTTTGCATGTTTATTTTATACCCTGAGACTTTGCCAAAGTCCTTTATCAGTGCAAGTAGGTTTTTGACAGATTCTCTTGGATTTTCAAAGTATAGGATCATATCAACAAAGAGGGATAACTTGACTTCCTCTTTTCCTATTTGGATATCCCTGATTTCCCTCTCTTGTCTAATTGCCTGAGCTAGGACTTCAACACAATGTTGAAAAAGAGGGATAAGAGTGGGCAGCCTTATCTTGTTCCAGTTTTTAGGAGAAATGTTTCCAGTTTCTGACCATTTAGCAATATGTTAGCTGTGGGTTTATCGTAGATGGTACTTACTATTTTGAGGTATGTTCCTTCTATACCTAGGTGTTTGAGGGTTTTTATCAAGAAGGGATGCTGGATTTTATCAAGAACTTTCTCTGTATCTAATGAGATAATCATGTGGTTCTTGTTTTTATATCTGTTGATGTATTTAATTACATTTATGGTCTTGCGAATGTTGAACCAGCCCTGCATCCTGGGGATGAAGCCTACTTGACCAAGGTGGATGATTTTTGAGATGTGTTTTTGGATCCAATTTGCTGAAATCTTGTTGAGGATTTTTGCATCTATGTTCGTAAGGGATATTGGCCTGTAGTTCTCTTTTTTTGTTGGATCTTTATCCAGTTTGGCTACCAGTGTGATGTTAGCTTCATAAAATGATTTGAGGAGAATTCCATCTTTCTCAATTGCCTGGAATACTTTCTTTTTTATTTTTTGAGTTGGAGTCTCACTCTATCACCCAAACTGGAGTGCAGTGGCCACTCCTGGTCACCGCAGCCTCGACCTGCTGGGCTCTGGCGATCCTTCTGCCTCAGCCTTCCAAGTAGCTGGAACTATAGGTGCGCGCTACCACTCCTGGCTAATTTTTTTTTTATTTATTGTAGAGATGAGGTCTCGCCAAGTTGCCCAGGCGGGTCTCGAACCCGCAGGCTCAGGCAATCCACTCACCTCAGCCTCCCAAAGCGCAAGATTACAGGCTGAGCCCCCGAGCCCGGCTTGGAATACTTTCAGTAGGATTGGTATCAGCTCCTCCTTGTACGTTTTGTAGAATTCTGCTAGAAAGCCATCTGGTCCGGGGCTTTTTTTGGTAGGTAGTTTTCTTATGACAGAGTCAATTTCCTGGGTTATTATTGGTCTATTTAGTGTCTCAATATCTTCTTGTTTCAATCTGGGGAAGTTGTGTAATGTCAGAAAGTCCTCCATTTCATTTAGGTTATCAAATTTGTTTCCATACAGGTGTACATAGTAATCTCTGATAATCTTTCGTATTTCTTCAAGGGCAGTTATGATTTGATCTTTTGTATTTCTGATTTCTTTTATTTGGACTTTTTCTTGGTCATTCTGGCTAGAAGTCCATCAGTCTTGTTAATTCTTTCAAAGAACCAGCTTTTGTTTTGTTGTTATTGTCTATAATATTTTTGTCTTCTACGTCCCATATTTGGCTTCTTATTTTGGAGATTTGAATTCTTCTGCTAAAGTTGAAGTTTTGGTGGTCTTCTCTTTCCAGCTCCCTTAGGTGGTTTGTTAGGCTCTCCACTTGTGATCTTTCTGTTTTCTTGATGTATGCTCGTAGAGATATAAATTCCTCTCTTAAAACTGATTTCATGGCATCCCAGAGGTTTTGGTAAGATGTTTTTTCATTTTCATTTGTTTACAGTAATCTTTTAATTTCTGCTTTGATTTCAGTATTTACCCAGTAGTGTTCAACATCATGCTGTTTAGTGTCCATATCCTTGTGGGTTTTGGGGAAATGTTGTTGGTGTTGATATTTATTTTTATTCCACTGTGGTCTGAGAATGTGCATGGCAAGATTTCAACCTTATGGAATTTGTTTATGCTTGATTTATGGCCAAGGATGTGATTGATCTTGGAGTATGATCCATGTGGTGGATGAGAAGAATGTATATTCTGTGGTTGTTGGGTGAAATAATCTGTAGGTATCTTTTAAGTCCATCTGGTCAAGTGTCAAGTTTAGGTTGTGGATCTCCTTGATGATTTTTTTGCCTCAATGATCTATCTAGGGTTGTCAGTGGGGTATTCAAGTTCCCTGCTATAATAGTATTAGAATCAATATCTTCTTTTAGTTTATTTAGTAGTTGCTTAATAAATGCTGGTGCTCCTATGTTGGGTGCTTATATGTTTAGGATGGATATTTCTTATTGATGAGTTGAATCTTTTATCATTATGTAGTGTCCTTTTGCATCTTCTTACATTTTTGGTAGCTTAAAGGTTGTTTTGTCTGATATTAAGATCGCAACTCCTGCCTTCTTTTGTGATTAATTTGCCTGGAAACTTGTTTTCCATTCTTTTTTTGGGGGGGTTGGCATCTCACTCTGTCACCCATACTGGAGTGCAGTGGCTGCTCCCGGCCACCGCAGCCTTGACCTGCTGGGCTCTGGCGATCCTTCCACCTCAGCCTTCCGAGTAGCCGGAATTACAGGCGCATGCTACCACGCCCAGCTTATTTTTTGATTTATTGTAGAGATGAGATCTCGCCAAGTTGCCCCGGCAGTTGTTTTCCATTTTTTAACTTTGAGTCTGTGTGTGTCCCTTGTGGTGAGATGAGTCTCCTGGATACAGCAAATAATTAGGTCATGGTTTCTTATCCAGTTTGCCATTCTGTGTCTTTTCAGTGGCTCATTTAGTCCACTCACATTCAGGCTGACTATTGAAATGTGATTGTTTCTCCCTGTCATGAGGTTCTTATAAAGTTTTTTCTTTGCTTGTTTTCTTTTGGTTTTGGGGTTGTTGTATGTGTGTATTTTCAAGTTTCTTGTTGTGCTGTATTCTCTGTTGATTATGTGTTCTGCTGTTCTCCTGGGAAGTGTGTGGTCATTCTTTTTTCTTTCTTTCTTCTGTGCTTAATACCTTTTTAAGTGTCTCCTGTAGAGCTGGTCTGGAAGCTGCATAATCTTTTAGGGATTGAACGACTGGGAAAGATTTTAATTCTCCATAACTGATGAAGCTGAGCTTGGCTGGATAGGAAATTCTTGGTTGAAATTGTTTTTCTTTGAGGACTTTGAATATAGGGCTCTGGTCCTTTCTTGCTTGTAGTGTTTCTGCTGATAGGTCTGCTGCTATTCTGATTGGTTTTCCCTGGTAGGTAGTCTGACCTTTCTCTCTTGCTGCCTTTAGGATTTTTTCTTTTGTGCCCACTTTGTGTAAGCAAATTACTATGTGTCTAGGGATTGGTCTTCTCATTTGATGTCTTATGGGGGTTCTCTGTATCTCTTGTACTTGACTGGTCACATCTCTGGTGAGATGGGGAAAGTTTTCTTGGGTTACCTCCTGGGATACTTGCTCCAAGTTGTTCTCCATTTCCCTTTTTTCTTCTGGGATACCAATCAGATGTAGGTTTGGCCTCTTGCTATAATCACACATCTCTTGTAGGCTTTGTTCTTTCTTTCTGAGTCTTCTTTCTATGTCTTTTACAGACTGGGTTAATTCCATGTTCTAGTCTTCAAGTTCTGAGATTCTTTCTTCAGCTAGATTAATTCTGCTTTCCATGCTTGTCAACTTGTTATTTATTTCCTAGATGAAATTTTTTATTGCCAAAATCTCTGTTACAAGTTCTTTCAGTGTTGTATCTTGTCTTTCTTGAGTCTTATTCACTCTTTCCATTCATTCCCTAATCCCTGTCTTATTCTGGGGACAGTCGTTGGTGACTTCCATTGTTTGGGCACCGAGGTCTGATTTTTCAGGAGTTTTGTCTTTGGTACACTTGAAATTGCCTGAGACGTTCCTTTGGTTTTTTTCCTCATTTGTGACAGATGTCTTGTTTTTCTCTTTAGTTCTGTTATTCAGTGTCAGTGGGAGAGGTTTTCACTTCTGATGTTTGCTCAGTCCTCTATTCTTCCCTGATCTGGGCTCTGGATTTATTCTATTTTGAAATAGGATGGTGAATAGGAAGCTTTGCTGTCTCTTGTAGTTTTTGAAATTCGTATAAAGCAGGGGATGAGGCGCTAGGAATCAGAAACTACTTGCAAATTAAAATGTTCACTTACTGTGATATGTGTTCCCTGAGACCCACTCCCCACCACCACTCTATATGATGATGCAAAACAGAAACCAATGCAAAAGCAATCAAACACATATACACATACCCCTAAACAAACTGGAATAACAACAAAGCAAAACAAAACAAACAAAAACAATAAAAAACAAGAAAACTAAACACACACACACACACACTTAGCTCAAAGTGAATAGAGAAGAAAAACAGAAAGACCGGAGGAAAATAACTTAAAAAAAGAAAAAAAGGGGGGGCGAGATTCAGGTTGAATCCTCACACATGTATTGACACACACCTTAAATTATAAAAAATGAATATAAAAAAACCCAGAAGAACAAAAGAGCAAAACCAACATCAACAACAAAATTGAAAGATGAACACTCAATCATTCACATACACACACAAACAGAAAACAACAAATAAAAGAAGAAAGAAACAGAAAAAGAAAAGAATGGGGGGAGGATGCAGATCAAACCCTCACATACACATTCATGCACAAAGGAAAAATATTTTTAAAATAGATGATCTAACAAATAGTCAAAAAAATTTTTAAATTGAAAAATAATCGAAAATTAACAACAAAAACAACAGCAAAAAACTCCTGCCCTCTTGTTGCAGGCTCTGTAATTATTCCTTTAATCAGGTCTCTCCTGGAGAGTCACCTTTTTCACTCTCCTCAAGGAAGGAAGCAGGGAAGGAGGAGGGGCAGTGGAGGTGGGTCGGGCTGCAGTCCTCCCCCCTCCCACTCTCGTGTGGTCAGGGAGATCTCCCACGGGGAGGGAGTACCCTCACTATCTTTAATTGCAAAATTTCTAGCTTTTTGTATTCCTTTCATTTACCTACAAATAGGCATGACTCCCCAGACTGAAGACATTCTTCCTTGGACTTTGTCTTTCCCTTGAAGCTCCTGCCCTAGTTCTTCTTCCCTTACTGCCAAAGAGGAGAGATTCTGTCTAGACTTCATCAATTTCCCCTCTGTGAAAGAGCCGTCACTAGTATCAGTGACCTCTTTATTGTTTTTTGTTTTGTTTTGTTTGAGTTGGAATCTCACTCTGTCACCTAGACTGGAGTGCAGTGGCATGCTCCCAGCCACCGCAGCCTCGACCTGCTGGGCTCTGGCAATCCTTCCGCCTCAGCCTTCCAAGGAGCTGGAACTACAGGTACACGCTACCACGCCCAGCTCATTTTTTTAATTTATTGTAGAGATGAGGTCTCACCAAGTTGCCCAGGTGGGTCTCGAACCCACGGGCTCAGGCAATCCACTCCTCTCAGCCTTCCAAGGCGAGGGATTACAGGCTGAGCCACCAAGCCCGGCTGACCTCTTTATTGTTAAACCCAATGATATAGGCTTCAGTTCTCAGTTTACCTGACATTTCCACAGCCACATTTCCTAAATTTTGGTCTGCAGAATGCTAGTCCCTTGAGCTGCTCTGGTGAAAAAGTGTGTTCATGTTTGTCCTATTATATACTTTCATAGTGCCCTGTGCTTCAGTGCTAAGTGTTTAGCACAAGTGCAATGCATTAATTTGTGTAATCAGTTTATGTCTGGCTTACCTGAGAAATGTAAGTTCTTGAGGGCAGGAACACTATCTGTTTTGTTACTGTATGAGACCTTTAATTCCAGCCACCTAAAAATGTTTAATATTTGTTAAATTGAATGATTGGATGAATATGTTTCTCTCTGGGGAATTCAGGGTGTGAATTAATATGTTAAATATAAATTCCTACATGATAGAAATGTGTTTAATGTGAAATTTCCCAAATTCAATTGCCCATAATTCTCTTTGGTCTCCCACACCCCCCAGTAGAATATTACCAAGCATCCTGAGGAATTTTTTTTTTTTTTAATCGGGGTCTCTGTCACTCAGGCTAGAGTACAGTGGCATGATCAGAGCACACCATAGCCTTGACTTCTTGGGCCCAGGTGATCCTTCTGCCTCAGTCTCCTGAGTAGCTGGGACTATAGGTGTACACCACCATGTCTAACTAATTTTTTAAAATTTTTTGTAGAGGTAAGGTTTTGCTATGTGGCCCAGGCTATTCTTGAACTCCTGGGCTAAAGCAGTCCTCCCACCTTGGCCTCCCAAAAGACTGGGATTAAGGTGTGAGCCACCACACCCTTCCCTGAGAGATTTTATAAAGCACATTAAACCTATAACTCTATAGCATTTGACATTGTTGAGTACCTACTATTTCTCCATATTTTCCTCCCTTGGCTCCCAGGATTTCATCTTCCCTGATTCTTTCTTCCTTTGAAGGTTATCTTACACCAATCACGGCCTTACCTGCCATTGCAACTACCAAGCTGCAATCCCTGGCTTGGATTCTCATCCTGTGACTTTATATACTATATTCTGACTATCTCATTAGCCCTTCATTCTGACAGTGTCCAGTCCTCCCTTTCCCATTGCTCTTCTTGTGTTGTGTATCCTGGTTAATGGTATCACCAGTCATCCAAGCTAGAAACCTGGGGATCTTATCCTTGATTCCACTCATTATCATACTCCTCTGAGTTAAATCGACCATCTTTCTTTTGAAAATATTGCTTACAACTTAGCTTTTTTGTCTGTACACGCTGCCCTTATCCTGATGCATATGTTTGCTATCTATTGCCTATATATCTCACCATTATGTATATTGCCTGCACTATGTTAAATATTGTCTATATATATTAAATAATGCTTGCAACAACCTTCAAAATGTTCTCTCATCCACCAGTCTTTTCCCTATTTAAATCTCCCCTTCACAGTGAAGAAAGGATGAATTTAGGAAAGGGTAACATTAGGTGGAGTCAGAGGATGAAGATCTGGCTGGGGAGGCTGAGAAGGGAGAGATAGGCAGAAGACAAGGAGATAGTGGTGTTCCAGCAGCTAGAGGAAGAGAGGACTTCAGAAAGGAGTGATCAGGACTGTCAAGTAATTAAGATGAGGGCCACACACTTGGATGTAGCAACTGAAAGGTCATTGCTAACCTGACCTTGGCAAGAGCATTTTCAGTAGAATACTGGGACAGAAGACAGATTTTGGTAGGGTGATTGACACTGATAATAAAACCTAATGTTTATTGACTGCTTATTATGTGTCAGGCATGTGCTAAGTGTTTTATGTGGATCATTTTACTTAATTTTCACAACACCCTCCAAATTGAGGCTGGCACAGTTATCTATTTTCATAGGTAAAGAAACTTAATAGTTACAGTCAGTTGAGATGTAAACCCAGGTGTGTCTGATAACAAATCCACACTCTTATTCGCTATTCTTTATCCTATCTCTCAAGTGAATGGAAGGCAAAAAAATAGAGACATACTTCTTTTAAGAATCTGGGCTGAGTAGAGAAGGAGAAAAATAAGGTGATTGTGAGGAGGGAGAATGGGACTGACAATTATTTTAAGATGTGAAAGGTTAAAACATATGTATTTTCTCAGAATAGGATGTTTTGGTTTTTTGTTTTGGTTTTGGTTTTCTGAGACAGAATCTCACTCTGCTGCCCAGACTGGAGTGCAGTGGCATATTCATAGCTCATTGCAGCCTCAAGCTCTTGGGCTCAAGCAATTCTCCCGTCTGTCTCCTGAGTAACTAGTATTACAGGTGCATGCTACCACACCTGGCTAATTTTTTTTATCCTTACTTTTTATTGAAATGGGAGTCTTACTATGTTGCCCAAGCTGGTCTGGAGCTCCTGACCTCAAGTGATGCTCTCCCCTTGGCCTCCCAAAGTGCTGGGATTACAGGCATGAGTCACTGTGCCTGGCCAGAATAGTACCATCATTTTTTTTTAAGAGGACTAAATACTTTTTAAGGAAGCAATTTCACATTGCTGCTTCACAGCACATCACTTAGTGCTTGGTTTTTCAGTATGTGTTGAATGAATCATCAACAGAATATAGCAAGGAGGAGGGTTTGAAAGTGGAGGGATGACTGGGCTTGGTGGCTCAACCTGTAATCCCAGCACTTTGGGAGGCCGAGACGAGTGGATTGCCTGCGTCTGCGGGTTCAAGACCAGCCCAGGCAACTTGGCGAGCCCTCGTCTCTACAATAAATCAAAAAAATTAGTCGGGCATGGTAGCATACACCTGTAGTTCCAGCTACTTGGAAGGCTGAGGCGGATGGATCGCCAGAGCCCAGCAGGTCAGCGCTGGGGTAACTGTAAGTGTGCCACTGCACTCCAGCCTGGGCGACAGAGTGAGACTCTGACTCAAAAAAAAAAAAAGAAAAAGAAAGTGGAGGGGCTTTCAGAGAAGGTGGAAGGGCAGTGGTGAAGGCTTGCCAGATAAAATGCCAAAAATGTCAAATTAGAATTTCAGATAAAGAATGGTTTCTTAGCATAAATATGTCTCACATATCACTGTGGGACATAATTATACAAAAAAAAATTTTGAGGTTTTTACTTAACTTGACTTCCTGTATTTTATTTGCTAAAACTGACAGCCCTACCTGGGAGAAACTGAGGCTTGCCACAAGATTGTTGCCCAGCCTCCAGGCTTTGTACACAATGAGGCAAGGAAGAATGAGTGGTCTTCTTGCAAGGGGACTATGAAAGAGCAAGTTCCTGGGCAGGCCAAGTCATAGTCCAGGGAGGAGGGAATGGTTGTTTCCTGAATTAGATTAAAGTGGTGAGGGAGGCAGTGGTAACCTAAAGGGTTGGGAGCACAGGGGTCAGGGTCAGACAGACTTGTATTTGAATCCTGGGTCTGTCATTCAATAGCTATCTGAGTTGGAGCAGGTTGCCTTATATTTCTGAGATTCCATTTTCTTCCTTCCTTCCTTCCTTCCTTCCTTCCTTCCTTCCTTCCTTCCTTCCTTCCTTTCTTCCTATCTTTCTTTCTTTCTTTTTGAGACAAGGCCTCACTCTGTCACCAAGGCTGAGTGCAATGGTCCAATCCCGGCTCACTGCAGCCGCGATCTCCTTGGTTCAGGTGATCCTTCTGCCTCAGTCTCTCATATAACTGGGACTACTGGTGCACACCACCATGCCTGGCTAATTTTTATATTTTTTGCAGAGACGAGATCTCACTATGTTTCCCAGTCTGGTCTCATACTCTTGGGTTCAAGCAATTCTCCTGTCTGGCCCCCCCAAAATGCTGGGATTACAGACGTGAACTATCACGCCCAACTTTCATTTTCTTACGTAGAAAATGAGTACTATAGCAATAGTACCTATGTCCAAAGTTTTGTGAAGATAAAAGGAGATATATTATATACATAAAAAGTTCATCCCGGGGCCTACCCCATGATAAGCTACTTGATAAATGCACTTATTAATGTAAAATATCTATTGAGGCTCTTCTATGTGTCAAATACTGAGGTAAGTTCTGGGAATATAAAAATAAAACAATAAACAAAGACTTATAACATTGTGTGATAAGTGGTATTACAGAGGAAGTAGGGTGACCCACGAGCTCCCATAGGAGGGCCATGTAACTGGCATGGCTTCCCAAAGGAAACTGGGTCTGAATTGAGAGTTGAAGGGTAAGTCAGAACTAGCGAGATCAGTGGGAGAATGAGAATAGCACATAAAGATGCTTTGAGGCAAGATGGAGTTTGGCAGATGTGAACTAAAGGTAGTTCAGGTTGCTGGAGAATAGAGCTGTGGGGCAAGATAAGGGTGGAGGGAGGTGAGCAGAGGCCAGATCATGAAGGGTTTTGTAGGTCAGTTAAGGAGTTCGTACTTTACCCAATGGCAGTGGAAAGTCATTAAAGCAGAAGGTCAGAAGCTCAGATGCCTTCAAGGGTAAGGCAGGTGACGTAAAGGAAAGTAACACAAGAAGGAGTGGTGGGGACTGCACAGACTAAAAGAGCAAATGCCCACCTGCAAGCATTTAAATTCTGTTTTAAAATTACAACTTTGGAAAAGGGTTTTAGGCAGTGGAGTGTCATGATCCCATTTGTATTTAAGAAAAATAAATTGGAGCTGGGCTCGGTGGCTCGGCCTGTAATCCTGCGCTTTGGGAGGCTGAGGTGAGTGGATTGCCTAAGTCTGCGGGTTCGAGACCCACCTGGGCAACTTGGCGAGACTTCATCTCTACAATAGATCAAAATGAGCCGGGCGTCGTAGCACACGCCTGGAGTTCCAGCTACTTGGAAGGCTGAAGCAGAAGGATCGCCAGAGCCCAGCAGGTCGAGGCTGCCGTGGCCGGGAGCGGCCACCGCACTCCAGTCTGGGGGACAGAGTGAGACTCCAACTCAAAAGAAAAAAGAAAAAGAGGAGAGGTGGTCGAGGTCTGTGGTCTTACCGGTGAGAAACTTTCCCGCAACCAGGACCCAGGCAGAGCCCAAGAGACTTCCTGGCGGTCACAGAGACCCGGCTGCCAGGATCAAGCCCACCCGGGGACCCCAAGAGCGCCCAGATCCACTCGCCAGTGCTGGGCACACGTGGCCTTCCCGGGACCAGGCTCAGGAGACCTCGAGTGACTCCGGGCAGAGCTTGACCTCACAATGACACTCGCTGGCCGCGGTGGGCGGAGGCTGGACTTTGCCGACTAATGGCTGGGCCACGCCGGGTTCCCTCGGCTGGGGCGGCCACAGGGCACCGTCGCAGCCAAAGCCCCCCTCCCTGAGGCTCCACGCGGGCCGGGCTGGGCCGGGCAGGCAACGTGGGGGGTTCCCCCTCCAGCCTCCTCCCGTGAGCAGCCTCCAGGCCTTTGCATGGGTTGATCCTTCTGCCTGAAAGCCCTTCCCGGCCCGTCCTGCCAAGCTCAAAAAGGTGCTCTTGGACTGCATTACCCTTGAGGGTCCTGGCCACTCGTTTACACTCAACCAAAAGCAGACCCAGCCAGGCGTGGTGGCTCACGCCTGTCATCCAGCACTTTGGGAGGCCGAGGAGGGAGGATTGCCTGAGCCCAGGAGGGGGAGGCTGCCGGGAGCCATGACTGCGTCACTCCACTCCAGCCTGGCCCACAGAGCCAGACCCTGTCTCTGAAATATAAAACCAAACCTTTCGTAAGGCCGAAGGATGAACAGGAGTGGCCAGGCGAACAGGGGTGGAGGGAGCGACACGCAGGGCTGGAGGGGGTGCCTTGCCTGGGGTCCAGAGGCCGGGGCGGGGAGGTCAGCAGGGACGCCAGACGCCCCCGTAAGCCATGCTCCTGACCCCTCGGACTGGATGCTGGGTAATAGGGAGCCAGGGTAGGCTACAGCACAGTGGAGGACAGCAGCCTTGTGATGTCCATGAACCCTTCACTCTCGGGGTCTCCCTGTGTCCCCCAGGCTGGAGGGCAGGGGCGCCGTCACAGCTCACCGCAGCCTCGACCTCCTGGGCTCAGGCGATCCTCCGGCCTCGGCCTCCCGAGGGG
>NW_007249976.1:389958-393412 GCF_000164805.1 Carlito syrichta
CCGGGAGCGGCCACTGCACTCCAGTCTGGGTGACAGAGTGAGACTTCAACTCAAAAAGAAAAAAGAAAAATAAATTGGAACGTACAGGAATAATGCTAAACCAGAGGCAGGAAAACCAGCAGGCAATTCAGGTGAAAAGTCAAGATTTGAACTAGAATCAAGTGCGGCTGAAGACAGGTGGCAATTCTAGATTTATGTAGGAGGAAGAATCAGCAGGTCTTGGGGATAAATTTGATGTGAGACTAAGATTTCCATATTACTGTTGTTAATGCTATGGGGAGTCTTTAGGACACAGTGAAAACAATGGTATAGAGGTCAGATGGTAAGAGGGGTCAAATGGAAAGAAATACAAGCAAGTAAAAGAATGAGTATTAAAAGAATATGTGACATAAGATTTGCATTTGGATATTTGACCCTGGATGCCAGGGAGAGAGGCATAGAGGTGCTTAAATGCCTGAAAGTTCACATTGCAGTTATAGAGAAGATGGCAGATTAAACATGCATTTGATTCTACCTCTTTCCAAAACTACACAAAAATGGCAGAAAGGGGACCTCTCAAAAACTTATCAGAATAATGAGAACAAGAGAGGGAATGAAGGGTAACTAAGTTTAAAGAACCAGGAAACCTGGAGGGTGGGCCCCTTGTAATACAGGCTTTTCCTGTTAGGTTGGTGTTCCTAGAACCAGTTGGCATCAGTGTGCCAGTTAGCGTCATTGAGAGAGGCTGCATTTGGCTTCAGTGAATTTTTTTTGGAGATTCTTTCTTTTTTTCTTTTCTTTCTTTCTTTTTTTTTTTTGAGTTGGAGTCTCACTCCGTCACCCAGACTGGAGTGCAAGTGGCACGCTCCTGGCCACCGCAGCCTCGACCTGCTGGGCTCCGGCGATCCTTCCGCCTCAGCCTTCCAAGTAGCTGGAACTACAGGCTGCGCGCTACCACTCCTGGCTGATTTTTGATTTATTGTAGAGATTAGGTCTTGCCAAGTTGCCCGGGTGGGTCTCAAACCCGCGGGCTCAGGCAATCCACTCACCTCGGCCTCCCAAAGCGCTAGGATTATAGGCTGAGCCACCAAGCCCGGCGGAGATTCTTTCTTAAGTGTGCTCGCTCATTTCATGGTGGATGACTTACTGGCGCACCTACCCATACTGTGCTAAGTGTTCAGCAGTTTTTCACCAAAAACAGCATGACCTCCGTGCCCTACCTTTCCTGTTCTCCCAATCTCACTAAAAAGAATACAAATCGATGAGTTCAAAAACTGTTTTGAACAGTGGGAAAAGCATCTCTATAGTTGTATTGCATCAAACAGAGAAGACTTTGAAGGTAACTGAAGTTTAAACATATAGGAATAAATACACAATTTTTTATAAATAAATTCCAAGTTTTTTTGGGACCCCCCCCCTGTAATTAATCCTTAGCTAACAAAGAGAAAGTCAAGAAGTAACCCCATTTTTACTGCAGAACTTCCAAAAGGCTCAGAAACTGAAAGCACAGGTACCCCTAGAAATTGGAGTGAAAAAGAACCATGAACAGGAGATTGTTTGAAATTCGGCTTACTATGCAGTTAGGCCCAAACCCTGGTTGGCTCTAAGCAGATCCTCCCACATCTCTCTTCCTAGCAGAAAACTAGAGGTCTTGTTTCTGGAGAAGGTAAAGACATAAAGATACTGCCTTTGGATGTTCCTCAACAAAACAGCCCAGCCAGGTCAGTAAATGCCCAAATGATAAATAAGCAACCTTCCCCACACATATATAAACACAAGTAAACACAGAGGCACACAAGTATCACTGGGTATCTGAGAAAAGCCTCTTATATGAAGACACCAATACAAACGAAAAAAAGGCATTTAAAGAAAATAAACCAGGAAAAACCCAAGTTCTGTCTCCCTTCCTTCCCTTCCTCTTGATTTAGCTAGTCTAAAGCTCTTAGGTGGAGATGAGCAAGGTAGATATCTATGTGGGTATTGGTGGGAGGTATTAGAGGCCACCCAGCTTGGAAGATCAGATTCTCAGCAGAGTGAGGAATCATCCCCACAGCCCACACGGTATGTTGGAACTCAAGTGGAAGGAAAATGGCATCCTTGAGGGAAGAGGGAGCTGTATGTGACAGTGTCCAGAACAGGTCATAGGTGCCCAAGCAGAATGAGAAGAGTACTTGGGAAGTGGGAGAGCAAGTGTCAGTAAGTGGGGTTTTAAAGCCTAATGAGCTCTTTTTCGTAGCACCTGGGAGCCCACCAGCTGCTTCAAGATGAAGCTGAATATCTCCTTCCTGGCCACTGGCTGCCAGAAACTCATCGAAGTGGACGATGAACGCAAGCTCTGTACCTTCTTTGAGAAGCACATGGCCATGGAAGTTGCTGCAGACTCCCTGGCTGAGGAATGGAAGGGTTACATTGTCCGAATCAGTGGTGACTGCAATAAACAAGGTTTCCCTAGGAAGCAGGTTGTCTTGACCCATGGCCGTGTCAGCCTGCTACTAAGGGGCATTCCTGTTACAGACCAAGGAAAACTGGAGAAAGTGCAAATCTGTTTGGGGTTGCATTGTGAATACCAATCTGAGCGTTCTCAACTTGGTTATTGTAAAAAAAAAAGAACCGGGCTCGGTGGCTCAGCCTGTAATCCCGCGCCTTTGGGAGGCTGAGGTGAGTGGATTGCCTGAGCCCGCGGGTTCGAGACCCTCCTGGGCAGGCGAGACCTCATCTCTACAATAAATCAAAAAATTAGCCAGGCGTGGTAGCGCGCGCCTGTAGTTCCAGCTACTTGGAAGGCTGAGGCGGAAGGATCGCCGGAGCCCAGCAGGTTGAGGCTGCGGTGGCCGGGAGCGGCCACTGCACTCCGGTCTGGGCGACAGAGTGACTCCAACTCAAAAAAAAAAACAAAAAACCAGGTAGGTTGGAAATTTTCTTCTATGAAAAAACAAAACTAATCAAAATACTTTTTTCATATGGGAGCCTCAAATGATCTTTTCTTTCTTTGAGTTGGAGTCTCAGTCTTGTCGCCCAGGCTCAAGTGCAAAGGCACACTCACAGCCACTGCAGCCCCAACCTGCGGGGCTCCGGTGATCCTTCCACCACAGCTTTTCTAGTAGCTGGAACTACATACGCATGCCACCACACCTGGCTAGTTTTTGTGATTTATTGTAGAGACAAGGTCTCTCCAAGCTGCCCAGGCTGGTCTCAAACTCCCGGGCTCAGGCAATCCTCTCGCCTTGGCCTCCCAAAGTGCTGGGATTACAGGCTGAGCCACTGCACCCAGCCTCAAATGATCTTTTTTTTTTGAGTTGGAATCTTACTGGGTTACCCAGGCTGGAGGGCAGTGGCACACTCCCAGCCACCGCAGCCTCGACCTGCCAGACTCAGGCAGTCCTTCCACCTCAGCCTTCCAAGAACTGGAACTACAGGCATGCGCCACCACGCCCAGCTAATTTTTTAATTTATTGTAGAGATGAGGTCTCACCTA
>NW_007249976.1:393432-398700 GCF_000164805.1 Carlito syrichta
CGGGCAGGTGAGACCTCATCTCTACAATAAATCAAAAAATTAGCCAGGCGTGGTAGCGCGCGCCTGTAGTTCCAGCTACTTGGAAGGCTGAGGCGGAAGGATCGCCGGAGCCCAGCAGGTTGAGGCTGCGGTGGCCGGGAGCAGCCACTGCACTCCGGTCTGAGCGACAGAGTGACTCCAACTCAAAAAAAAAAAAAAAAAGGAGAGAAGGATATTGCTGGGCTGACTGATACTGCAGTGCTTTGCCTGGGGCCCGAAGGGGCTGGCAGAATCCACAAACTCTTCAATCTCTCTAAAGAAGATGACGTCTACCAGTATGTTGTAAGAAAGCCCTTAAACAAAGAAGGTAAGAAACCTAGAACCAAAGCACCCAAAATTCAGCAACTTATCACTCCACGTGTCCTGCAACACAAACACCTGTTATATTGCTCTGAAGACACAACATACTAAGAGAAATAAGGAACAGGCCACAGAGTATGCTAAACTTGACCAAGAGAATGAAGGAGACTAAAGAAAAATGTCAGGAACAGATTGCCAAGAGACACAGACTGTCCTCTCTGCGACATTCTACTTTCAAGTCTGAGTCTAGTCAAAAATAAGATTTTTTTGAGTAACAAATAAGTAAGATCAGAACCCCCACCCCAAAAAAAGCCTAATGAGTTGAGGCAGTCATCAGCGTAGGGCCAGTTTGAAGCAGCAAAACCAGAATTGACTATATACGGAGGGCTAATCAAATAAATATATATATTGACAACAACAGGAGTCAGATTTCTCACTGAACTAGAAAAAATTTGCAGATATGGAAGGGAAAGAAACTGTGGTGTTGGGTATATATGGAGATAAATATAGATGCTGGTATGTGTGTGCATTTGTATAAATGTATACACATACACATATTCCCTGGCTTTATCCATCGAGAAAGCATGGAAACCTTCACACTCCAATGGCAGTTTATACCCCTAGTGCCCAAAACTTGGCCTCTAAATATCATTCTTTACTAAAAGAAACCAGGGATCCTTGGAGAAATTATTGATTTCAGGGCTGAGATAAGGAAAATACAAGAATTTGTATCATCTTGCTGTGGCAGAAAGAAATGCTTAAAGAACTAGCCAAGTGCAGTGGCTCAAGCCTATAAACCCAGTACTTGGGGAGACCAAGGAGGGAGGATTGCCTGAGCCCAGGAGATCAAGATCAGCCTAAGTTAACATAGTGAGAACTTGTCTCTACAAACAAATAAAAAAAATTAACCAGGCATGGTGGTATGCACCAGTAGTCCCAGCTACTCAGGAGGCTGAGGTGGAAGGATTGCTTGAGCCGGGAGATCAAGGCTGCAGTCAGACATGATCATGCCACTGCACTCCAACCTGGATGACAGAGTGAAACTCTAACTCAATAACTAACTAAATAAATAAAGATATTAACAGGCTATCATCCATTCAATGAAATAGGAATCCATATGCCCATACAATAAATAAATAAATGAATAAATAAATACATGAAAGAGAATTTTTTTTTTTTAGTTGGAGTCTCACTCTGTTGCTCAGGCTAGAATGTAGTTGCATGCTCATGGCAACTGCGGCCTTGACCTGCTGGGCTCAGGCAATCCTTCCTCCTCAGCCTTCCAAGAAACTGGAACAACAGCCTTGCACCACCACACCCAATTCATTTTTTAAAAACTTATTATAGAGACGAGGTCTCACCAAGTTGCCCACACTGGTCTCAAACCCCTGGGCTCAAGCAATCCTCTGGCCTTCACCTCCTAAAGCGCTGGGATTACAGGCATGTGCCACCACACTTGACCTGAGACAATTGTTTTTAAAAGTAGAATGACAACTAATAAATGTATAAGGAATAATGAAATTGGAAAATCACCCTTAGATAACTCTCATAGTAATAATTCATTCATCCAAAATAAACTAAAAATAGCAAGTAAAACTTTGATAAAGAACGGGACATGTGCCTCAAAGTACCTTTCTACAAAATACTTACCAATTACAAAAGGCAAAATAGTCACTTTTCAGTAGAAAGACCTAGCAGATACCACCTTAATAAAGTGATCAATGTCAACATTCTCAAAAATGGAACATAGTGAAACCAAGTATCACCTAATAGGAGGCAATATTAAGAACATAGTATCACTTCTGTACTGTTTCTGCACCCAGTTGCATAACCTGTAATCAGTCATGAAAACTCAAATTGAGGGACAATCTACAAAATAACTAGCCAGTTAAAAAATATTGTCAGAGTTATGAAAGTGAAGAAAAGGTTGGGCATGGTGGCTCATACCTATAATCTCAGCACTTTGGGAGGCTGAGGTGAGAGGATTGCCTGAGCCCAGGGGTTCGAGACCAGTCTGGGCAACTTGGTAAAACATCATCTCTACAACAAATAAAAAAATTAGCTGGGTGTAGTGGCGTCTGCCTGTAATTCCGGCTACTTGGAAGGCTGAAGCAGAAGGATCACCTGAGCCCGTGAGCGTACTACTGCACTCCAGCCTGGGTGACAGAGTGAGACTCCAACTCAAAAAAACAAAAAGAAAGTAAAGAAAATACGGAGGTATTGTTCCAGACTGAAAGAAATTAAAGAAACATGATAATAGATGCAATGCTTTGTCCTGGCATGGATCCTTTTACTATAAAGGACAGTACTGGAACAATTGGAGAAATTTGATCTGGGTCTGTGAATTAGATGGCAGACAGGTATCAGCATTAATTTGTTGATTTTAATGATTGTGCTGTGAGGTAAAAGAATGTCCTTGTTTGAGAAAATACACACTACTAATGGGGAGGATGAGCATCATGTTAGTGATTTACTCTCAGATGGTTCAGAAAAGAAGTTCTTTAAACTTAACCAGGTATAGTGGTTCACATCTGTAATCCCAGCACTTTGGGAGGCTGAGGTTGGAGGATCGCTGAAGCCCAGGAGTTCAAGACTGCAGGCAGTTATGATCACGCCACTGCATTCCAGCCTGGGCAACTGAACGAGATCCTGTTTCTAAAAAGCTAAAATTAAATTAATTAAATAAATTATTCTTATAATTTTTTGGTAAATTCAAACTTCTTTGGTCTGGCATAGTGGCTCATGCCTGTTATCACAGCACTTTTGGGAGACTGAGGCAAGAAGATTGATTGCCTGAGCCCAGGAGTCGAGGCCAACCTAGACAGCATGAAGAGACCCTGATTCTACAATAAATAAAAAAATTGGCTGGGTGTGGTGGTGCAGGCCTGTAGTTCCAGCTGCTTGAAAAGCTGAGGCAGAAGCATTGCCCGAGCCCCAGCAGGTAAAGTCTACAGTTGCCAAGATTGTGCCACTGTACTCCAACCTGGATGAGAGAGCAAGACTTTGACTCAAAAAATAAAAATATTTTAAAATAAGATGAAAGATAATTAAAAATTTTAAACCTATGATTCTCAAAATATTCTTTCAAAATAAGAGAAGCTATTGAATTAGTGAAATAAAAACAGTACACTTATAAAGAAAAACACTCATAAACAAAAAACAAGTCTTGGAAATTAAAAAACATGACAGTAAAATTTTTAAAGTTTACCATAAAATTTGCAAAATAAAATTGAAAAACTCTACAGAGATAAAAGACAAAGATAGAAAATAGGGGTAACACACAAAATAAGCCCCAAATAATTAGATTAGGCCAGGAAATTCAGCATCTAATTAATAGGTGCTCAAAAGAAAGAGAACACAGAAATCAGAAAGTAGGAAATCACCAAACGAATAATTAAAGAATGTTCTCCAATGTTGAAGGACGTGTTTCTAGATTGACATGTCCAATCTAATACTAGCACAGTGAATGAAAATGGACCCAAGCCACATCACCAAGGAATATCAGAAAACCAAGGCTAATGAGAAGAGATCCCAGAAAGGAAAAAAATCTAAACATTTTGAAAACAGGTCACAGAGAAAAGCTTCGGAATCAAAATGACTTCAGACCTATTAACAGCCACACTGGATGCCAGAATATGATGAAGGGTTGCCTTAAAAATTCTGAAGGAAAAATTTTTTACAACCTAAAATCCCAAATATAGCCAAACTTTTAGTGAAGTATGAAAGCGAACTCATTTTTAAACATGTAAGTTCTCCCGAAATTTATTTCCCATCCATACTTTATTTAGGAAGCTCCTGAGGGTTGTGTGTCACCAAAATGAGGAAGTAAACCAAGAAGGAGGAGAGAAAGGTACAGGAAATCTCCAGAATATGGTGAGGGAAGATCCAGAAGACAGTTCCACACCAGGAGTCATAGCAAATGATAGAAATCCAACTCAGACTTGCTTAAACTAAACCAAAATATAAACAAAATACCAATGTGTATGGTGAGGTACACGGAGGAGTTATGCAATCTGAAAAGTCCACGACTCAGGTATTCAAATGATGTTATCAAGTCTGTCTCCCTCTGTCTCTCAGCTGTTTTCCTGTATGTTAGGTTTTTCATGGGGCAGCAGGAGAGACTCTGGCAGCTCAAGTTTACCTGTTTTGTTTGTGTTTGCTTGTTTGTTTGAATAGAATTAAGATAACTTCAGAAGAGCTGCTTTCCTGATCACTGACAAAAATCTCAGGGCAGATTCTTACAGGCCCAGATTAGGTCATGTGTCCCTCCTAGAACCAGTCACTGGGTAAGGGAGATGGAATATTCTGATTGGCTAGGCCAGGGTCAAGTTCCCAGCCCTAGGGCTATGGCCCACAGACAGTGATATTCACTGCAAAGGTCAGATGAGCACTTTATATATTGGGAAGTGTGGTGCAAACATGACAATTATTCATCCATAGCAGGTAAGAAACTATTTTAGGGCCGGGTGTAGTGGCTCATACCTATAATCCCAGCACTTTGGGAGGCCAAGGTGAGAGAATTGCCTGAGCCCGGGGGTTTGAGACCAGCCAGGGCAACTTGATGAGACCTCATCTCTACAATAAATCACAAAAAACTAGCCAGGTGTGGTGGCATGAGTCTGTAGTTCCAGCTACTTGGAAGACTAAGGCAGAAGGATTGTTGGCTAAGCCCAGCAGGTCGAAGCTGAAGTGGCCAGGAGCGTGCCACTGCACTCCAGCCTGGACAACAGAGTGAGACTCCAACTCAAAAAAAAAAGAAAGAAACTGTTTTAGAAGGAAGGAGAGTCTGTAATAAGTGAGTCCTACTCTAAGAGCAAAGAAACATGGGAGTAGATAATAGGGAAAGTGACAGAAAAAAACTATAAAAATCCTGCAAGCCGGGCTCGGTGGCTCAGCCTGTAATCCCGCGCCTTTGGGAGGCTGAGGTGA
>NW_007249976.1:398720-431971 GCF_000164805.1 Carlito syrichta
ACTCTAAAAAAAAAAAAAAAAAAAAAAAATCCTGCAAAAGTACTTTAGAAGTGCACCATTCTAGGACATTTGATAAGCAGATAAATGGTTCTACAAACTTGATTATACCTCATTGTTATCACTGTTATCTATTTAGAAAAGTATTATATACATTAAAAATTGTTGCTTAGAGAAGTCATCCTTACTTATGTGTTTAACCTGCCTATTCCGAATGACTTTTCTCAAAGTTCCTAGGTAGCTCAGGGATACTGTCCTGTGGAGAGTTAATCTCATAGGCAGGATGGTATAGGTTTATTACAGGACAGCATAAAATGAGAACTAAATTGGTCATTTACACATTAAGTTCTATAAACTAATTATGTTTCCAGTTCCACTCTCAAAGACAGAATATTAAATTGGGTGGGTCCCTTAAAGCAGCACAATTCTCATGTTTTCATATTAAGCTTGCTTGGCCAGAACTTGCTACCCTAAAAATATACTCTACTCACATATAGGATGTAAACACATCCCTCACTGTAGATCTGTGTTTAATCTCTTGAGTTCTATTTTGCAGTTTCCTCATTAGTAGGGTGTGTGTTGGAACATGCTCCCGACAGCAAAAAATACACAAACAGGTGCTTAATTCGTGGATTTTCATGCTGACAGAAGATGAAATAAGCATCCTTTTTTCCCATCTCACCAACAGCTCAGACATTAGGTCCACCTGTTACTTCAGGACATTTCAGGAGCTTCTCTTCAGAGAATCAAATCTCCTCCTCAGCTGATCTGTATCATCCCATTATGACTGCCACCATACTTCATGTAGTGTGTGTGCTTGCACCCTTCCCCAAGTTATGGCTATACTAGGAATAAGAAAAGATAGGGGAAAAGGAGAAGGAAAGAGAGAAAATAGCTAATACATAGTTCACTTATGAAGTTTTCTGAGTTTGATTATTCACCCTGATCCATTTCCTTCATATTTGGGCTGCAAGGTAACCTAATTCTTTTTTTTTTTTTGAGTTGGAGTCACTCCATCACCCAGTCTGGAGTGCAGTGGCACACTCACAGCCACCCCAGCGTCGACCTGCTGGGCTCCAGCGATCCTTCCACCTCAGCCTTCCAAATGGCTGGAACTACAGGCTCATGCTTCATACCTGGCTAATTTTTTTGACTTATTGTAGAGACAAGGTCGTGCCAAGTTGCCCGGGCTGGTCTCGAACCCTCAGACTCAGGCAATCCACTTGCCTTGGTCTCCCAAAGTGCTGGGATTACAGGACGAGCCACCAAGCTTGGCCAGAAATCTAATTCTTAATTTTACCTGGGAAACTCATTGTTTTGGATCACCATTTTGTACCAATTTGTATACATCTCGCTACTTCCTTGATGTTCTGTGCTGTTTATATTCCTGCTCATAAAAATTGATTACTGTTTCCTTACATAGCAATTTAATAGGAAACAAAATGGCAATTCTCAAGGTATTCCTAAATCCAATGACCAATCAATATAGCTGCACAAAAACCTGAGTCTTTGTAGGAGTCAGCTCCACTGGTGGAAGATTTGTTTGCATACAGAATGTATAAGTTGGCAGGCAAATATCCATAGTGATCTACACACTCAAGAGTGCAACCACACCAGGAGAGGGAAATTGGGAGACAAAACTGGGGGAGTAGGTAGCTTTGTGGGAAGAGGCAAAGGCCAACTGATGTATAGTAGGGAGGGGCCATGAGAGAGAAATCTCAAGGGTATTGCTAAGGGTGGAATTCACAGTCCAACTAGACAAAATTAGTTGTATTTGTTTATGTTCCCATGGCAACCAAAGTACCTTAGAAACAGGAAATAGGCCAGGTGGAGAAATGAAGAGAAATGTAAATCCCCAAATTACAGCATCCTTAACTGGAGCTTAGGAAAGCTACTTGCAGGGTTTCTTTGAATTAATTCTCATAGAAGTCACTGATTTTTAGATTTAATATTTTAATTATTTTTTTTCCTCTACAAGACTCCTATTTGTCTGGAGAAGTTAAGAATGATCTCCAAAGAAAGAGGCCTGTACAATGATTTCATTTCCACCCAGTCTTGGAGGTCTAGAAAACAGATAAAAGTCAAAATGTAGAATTCGCCATCTTCATCGTCTTCATTTCTTTTTGTAAGAGGTCAGAATTTACTTCCTCTAGAAAGTCTATCTAGATCAGAGAAAAGTTAGTCATAGCCATATGACTGCTGACGTGTTCATGTGAATATACCCTTATCAACTCAGAAGTGAACTATTATCTCCTAATAGGAACTATATATTTTCACTTGGCCCACACCCCTTCTGTGGTCATTCATCTGTCACTCTGCCACTGGCATCATCTCACACAGACTTTTATTTTTAGAATCGTGGGGTACATATGAAGATTTGTTACATAAGCACATTACGTGAAGGTGAGATTTGGGTTTCTGATGAGCCCTCCCCCACCCAGTATTGGGCATGGTCCTCAATGGGTGGTTTTTTTAATCTATCTCACCCCGCCCCCTTTAGCAGTGCTATCATACAAAATGGCACGCCTTTGCCTACAGAATAAAGGACCACACTCTAAATGCATTCAGAAGCCTCCTCAAACTAGCTTTATATTCTCATCTTCCATTATATTCTTCTCCATCTACCTATCCTCAGTGCCCCAGCTCAAAGTCACCGCCCTCATGAGACCTCATTTGTTTACATGTCTGTTTCCGCCATTAGAATGAAAGTTCTATGAAGTTTGATCCCTAAGTGATAGATTGTTAAGATTTATCATTCTTCCATCTTTTCCTGTACCTATCATTCTTATCAATTAATTGGTTCATTCAGCAGTTATTGATTCACAGTGCCAGACAGAGTGTGACTGAGAAATTCTCCTGTTATGATAATAATAATGACAATAATTAAAAAGAGAATAGTGGTTAATGTTTATTGAGCACTTACTATGACTCGCTTGCTGTGAGAAGTGTTTTACATTTAGCATTTTAAAATTTTGAAATAATTATAGACTCATAAGAAGTTGAAATAATAGTACTAGAGTCCTGCTTTCCCTTCATACAGATTTCCCTAATGGTGACATCTTGTATAACTGTAGTACAATACAAAGACCAGAAAACTGATATTAAAACTATCCTCTTTTTTTTTGAGTTGGAATCTCACTCTGTTGCCCAGGCTGGAGTGCAGTAGCACACTCATGGCAACCCCAGCGTCAACCTGCTGGGCTCCAGCAATCCTTCTGTCTCAGCCTTCCATGTAGCCAGAATTACAGGCGCACACTACCATGCCTGGCTAATCTTTAATTTATTGTAGAGATAAGGTCTCACCAAATTTCTCGGGCTGGTCTTGAACCTGCAGGCTCAGGCAGTTCACTCACCTCAACCTCCCACAGTGCAGGGATTACAAGCTGAGTCACTGAGCCTGGCCTAAAACAATACTTTTAACCAGACTACAGACCTTCTTCAGTTTTCACCATTTTTTGGTATGCATTCATTTGTACATATGTATATATGTGTATAGTTCTATCCAATTTAAAACCATGTATAGGTTTGTGAAACCACTGCTACAATCAAGATGAAAAGCTGTCCCATCATTGCAACAGAACTCTCTTGTGCTGTCTCTTTATATTTGTCACACACACAGTCCCTATTAACAACCACTAATCACTTTTCTATCTCTACAGTTGTTATTTCAAGAGTGTCAAGTAAGTGGAATTATACAGTGATTGACTTTTATCACATTTTACATTTAAATTTGCAATTCATATCAAATTAATTTTTGTGTAAGATGTGAGGTGTTCTCACTAATCATCAGGGAGATGCAAATCAAAACCACACTGAGATACCACCTAACTCCAGTCAGAATGGCAATTATCAACAACTCAAAAAATAACAGCTGCTGGAGAGGGTGTAGCGAAAAGGGAACACTTCTACACTGTTGGTGGGCGGGTAAACTAGTGCAACCTCTGTGAAAAGCAGTGTGGCGATTCCTAAAAGCTCTAAATATCAACCTCCCATATGACCCCACAATCCCTCTACTGAGAATATACCCTGAAGAACTCAAATCACTCTATAAAAAAGATACCTGCACACGTATGTTTATTGCAGCGTTGTTCACAATAGCAAGAACCTGGAAACAACCATGCTGCCCATCAAAAGAGGACTGGATTTTAAAAATGTGGTACATATACACGATGGAATACTACACAGCCATAAAAAAGAACAAAATCATGAATTTCGCAGCAACCTGGATGGAATTAGAGTCTATAATACTGAGTGACCTCTCACAGAAACAAAGATCCGAGTATCACATGTTCTCACTCATATAATGAACCTTGAACATCCAATGTAATACTATAAGAAAATGACTGACGGTACTGGGAAACTATGCAGGGGGAGGGAGATAGGATTAACAGTAGCAAATATCTGTCTGGGGATGGGGAAACACCTCTTATCAACAGGGTGCCTGAATGAAACATACTTGTACACCTAACCCTTAACTGTACCCCCACAAAACCATAATAAAAAATATTGATTATGAATTAAAAAAAAAAAAAAGATGTTAGGTGTAGGTCAAAGTTCCTTTTTTTTTTTTTTCCTTTTGCCTATGGATATCCAATTTCTCCAGAACCATTTGTTGAAAAGACTATTCTTCCTCCACTGAATTGCTTTTGCCCCTTTGTCAAAAATCAGTTGGTGTATTTGTGTGTTTCTATTCCTGGAATCTGATCTATTCCATTGATCTATGTGTCTGTCACTTCATACTTTCTTGATGCCATGACTTTACAACAAGTCTTTAGCAGTATAACAAGTCTTAACATCAAATAGTGATTTCTCACACATTATTTCTTTTTCAAAATTGTTTTAGCTATTCTAGCTCCTTTGCCTTTTCACATAAATTTTATAATAAGCTTGTCTCTACCTACAGAAAGTCTTGTTGAGATCTTGAAATTTAATAATTTTAGGTTTTCTTCATTTAACCTTTATTAACTTAAAAATTATTCTATTGTATGCCACACATGGTCAGAAGACATCAATTTTCCTGTGTTTCTAAAATATAGGACAAGCCTTCTTTTGGCATGGTAGTCAGCAAACACTTCCATACATTTTCTTTACAAGTGTTCTTTAAACCTCATAGTAACCATAAGAGGAAGATACTAGCAGTATCTCTATTTTACAGATGAGGAAACTGAAGCATGGATAAATTAAATAACCTGTCCAATGTTTCATAGCTAGCAAGTGGCAGAATTGTGATTTGAACCAAAGCAGGCTCATTCTAGAACATACACTTTTATCCTCTGTGCCATGCTGCTTCTTTTTTCTTATTTCTTCAAGGAAAATTCTGCTTCTCTTTTAATATAGTTATTGCATTCAAGAAATTTTTATTGAGTGACTATTATGTGCCAGGGACTAATTCTAAGTGCTATGTGTTAAGTGTTCTGTGGTAGCTGTGAGTAAAATAAAATAAAACAGTGAGTAAGAGACAAAATCCCTGCTCTTGTGGAGCTTATATTTTAAAGGGGGGAGAACTAATGGTATGAATATAATAGTTATTGTTTTAGTGAAGTATTGTTTTATTATTGGATTTATACTGGGAATATAGCCACTCTTAGATATATGGCTGGGGTCTTACTCAAAAGATATGCCTATTCACTGGATTTAAATATTCAATCTTCTAGGCACTAGAAAATACCTCACTTGGGAGATAAAACCATCTTGACTTCAAACCCCGCAGATTAGTTTAGACTGTTTTGGAACTTTATTTTTTTGTTTGTTTGTTTTGCTTTGTTTTGGAACTTTAGATAAATAGAATCATATAGTACAACCTCTTGTGTCTGGTTTCCTTCACTCAACTTTATGTTGGTGAGATTCATCCATTTGTTGCATGTGGTTGAAGTTTGTTCATTCTTGTGTTGTGTATTACACCATTGTATGAGAATACCCTAATTTATTAATTCTATTGCACATGAGCATTTAGGTTGTTTCCAATATTTGACTTTTACAAATAGTACCACTATTAATATTCTAGAACATGCATTTAGTGAACGATGCCACACAAAAAAATGCACATTGGATATATTCCTAGAAATGAAATTGCTGAGCCATAAGGGTGTGTGTGTGTGTGTGTGTGTGTGTGTGTGTGTGTATGTGTGCTGTGTGCACGTGTGCATATACACACATATATAATCATGGTCAGTTTAGTAGATACTGCCAAACAATTCTCCAAAGTCATACTATTGTTTCATACTGCTTTCAAAAGTGAACTTTTGTTATTCCTTGTACTTAGTAAAATATTTTGCTAAGGACTCCAATCCATTTCATCTACAAACAAAAGTTTTTAAATCTATGCTTGGGCCAGAGGGTTAGAAAGGGAATAGCAAAGGCATAGGAAACCTGAGGAAGGGGAAAACTGGGATAGATTCAGGACCGTTTGACCAGTCAGTTCTTTCTATCTGAATATTCTCTTTCAAGAGCTGGAGCTTTGGAATTTCTAATTTTGTTTTAATAATAATACATAATGTTGCCTTACACCATTGAATTGAATTGAATTGTTTTCCAATGAGTATGTATTAAATTGCCTCATTACTTCTTCAAGTTAAACAATTAAACTGTAAGCTTCAGTGTGTGTTGTTCAATATTGTAGTCTCAAATGTAATAGATGCCCAGTACGTCTGAGCAAATGAATAAGTAAATAAATGAGTTTCCTAAAATTTAGCAACTATGTATCATGGCCTGATGCAGCATGGTTGGTTCCTTATGCAGGTATTAATCCAATGTCTCAAATTCAACGACCCAGGCCTTTCTCCTGAGTCTACCCCAAATACCACGAGACTATATCTGAGCTCTCTTGGGATTATGCACGTAGGAGCAGTCAGCTGGACAACCCCACTCTTGCAGATGGTCAGCCTGGCACCACCCTCATAGAAATCATAGTTTAAAAGTAGAGGTGCACAGAGATAGCATATAAAAGAATATGTAATGTGTATCTCTGAATCTAAAATAGAAAAAATAAAACAAATACAAGAAAAAAATTATAGAATATATACACACAGTCAGAATAATGAATGTCACTTATCTATTCACAAGCGTGAATAAGAGACTAATTTACATAGAGTATCACACTGAATCTTCTCAAAAGCCCTAGGGGGCATGTTATTATGACCTTCATTCTATAGATAATGCAGTTCAGAGAAATGAAGTAAGTTGTCCAAGGTCACAACCAGTAACTGTTAGAGACTTGATTTAATCTTAAGTCTGTCTAAATCAAGAGCCTGATCTTAATAATTATGAGTGCATAATAATTTAAAAATTAAATTTTCCTTGGCTCTCAAGGGCTGTAGTGTTTCCACATTGCTTTCAATTAAGTTAAATACATTTGGTGCCTACTATGTATTGAAGACATTTGTGTAACTTAAGCTAATATTAAAATTAATGTACTTTTTCTAAACCCTCCTTCAGTTTCCCTGGTGAGGAGGCAGTTGAGCCTTGAGTGCAAACTTCTTTCCTGATGATCATAGGAGAGATGAACAGGAGCCTGAGTGAGTAGGTCTTACAGTGAAGAAGGACTTTCTAGAAGGGGAGATGAGGGAGAGAAGAAAACGAATTAGCAGGAAAAAGGAAGAAAAGGTACTTCAAGAGGGAAGCCTGAACATTCTTTCCATCAGAGCTTTCTGTGACTTGTTTTAATGACAGCTATCCAGTTCTTGAAGGCCAAAGAAAGCAGAATAAATTTGAAGATTGTTGGCAGATCCTTGCATTGCTAGGCTGCAGAGTACATAAACACCCTGGGTTACAGATGACGTGGCTGACCACCTCAGGCACAATCCTTCTCTCTGGATCTGGGTGGTGCCAGCTTCTTGGCAACACTGCAGGCTGTTGTGGCCCTGTGCTGGATGGAGGTGTGGCCAAGCACCAGATGACGTGGCAACACTGCAGTAAAGGGCAAAGCAATGCTAAGAGACTGCTGTCCCGCTGTCCTGCAGTCCTGTGGCAGGCAATGGGACTGCAGGAATTCTGGGAGGGGGAAAGGAAGGATCGCTGTTGCTCAGCTCTAGCCAGGAAGAAAATCTAAAATTCTGCTTTCTGGCCCAGCTCCCAGCATAGCTAATGTTTGGAGCTGACCAGTTGCCTGGACAGCTTCAATTCTTTATCATATGCACCTCAGGCCTTGGTGTTCAATTTTCTTTTGCCCCTCAGTTTCAGGTGGCCCACCATGGTCCCTGCTCATGATTCAGACTGAAATAGCTGCCTACTTTGCATGCCAGCTCAGGCTGCATTTCAGTTCTTCTTTCTTTGAAAAGGACCTCTCAGGGAAGCAGTATGAATGTCAGGTTCCGGTCTGGTATTCCCCCCTTACCTTCTTCAACCTTGTAGCTTAACTTTTGTGGGATTCCCACTTATGCCAAGTCTCTGCATGCAAATAGGTTTGTCTAATTTGGAAATAGCTAGATGATGTGATGATGTCTGACCCTGTGGGATCATACTTTTTCACCTTACACCAACTTCCATTGACTGGCTGGAATTCAGATTAGTTAGCCATCCCATTCTCACCTAGAACATGCCTACCAAAGACAAGGTGTTATCAAGGAATTAATCAATATTTCCCTGCAAAGTAACTGAAGAGTCCCATACAGATTTTTACAATTGTCTGTTCCAGAGACTCCAGCTTCTGAAAGTTGACTAGTCCTTGTTAATATCTAACCCATTCATGGCTGTGCATGGTGGCTCACACCTGTCTATAATCAGCACTTTGGGAGGCTAAGGCAGGAGGATTATTTGAGTCCAGGAGTTTGAGACCAGCCTGGGAAACATAGTGAAACCTCTTCTCTAAAAAAAAGTCAAAAAATTAGCCAGTCATAGTGGTGTGTGCCTTAAGTCTCAGCTATTAGGGAGGCTGAGGCAGAAGGATTGCCTGAACCCAGTAGGTCAAGGCTGCAGTGAGCTGCGATCATGCCACTGCACTCCAGCTTGGATGACAGAGTGAGACCCTGACAAAAAAGAAAAAACCCCAAACAAAAATCGAACCCATCCTTGTGTTAAAAACCATTTAAATTTAGTCTTTCAGACACAAGACAACAAGGTTGTGAGGAAAGGAAGACTTAGTGTGGTACCACCATTTCTTCTACCTTTGGTCTCTGAGCCTTTAGTGGAGCTCCCAACAGCACCACATGGGCACAGAGCATCTGGAGGTTACAGTGTCTGTGGTCTACAAGAGCCACTATGAAGAGAGGCAGGGGAAGAATTTGACATTTTCCATGGAAAAACAAGTGGCAGTTACTAATTTTGATGACTTTGTTCTTTGGGTCTGGGTTTGCTGTGCCTTTCTTTATAGTAAGACACAACTGCTTTAAAAATAAGGACGTTTTAGTTCCCCTATTTCACAGATATGAAGAGTGTTTTAAGAGGTGCAATCCCTTTGAAAAATAGGCTGGGCCCGGTGGCTCAAGCCTGTAATCCCAGCACTTTGGGAGGCCAAAGCGAGAGGATTGCCTGAGCCCACAGGTTCGGGACCAGCCTGGGCAACATGGTGAGACCTCGTCTCTACAATAAATCAAAAAATAAGCCGGGCGTGGTAGCGCGTACCTGTACTTGTAGTTCCGGCTACTTGGAAGGCTGAGATGGAAGGATCACCTGAGTCCAGCGTTTGACGCTGGGGTGGCAGTGAGTGTGCCAATGCAGTCCAGCCTGGGTGAGAGTGAGACTCCAACTCAAAAAAAAAAAAGAAAAAGAAAGAAAGCCGGGCTCGGTGGCTCAACCTGTAATCCCGTGCCTTGCGAGGCTGAGGTGAGTGGATTGCCTGAGCCTGCGGGTTCGAGACCCGCCTGAACAATTTGGCGAGACCTCGTCTCTACAATAAATCAAAAAATAAGCCGGACATGGTAGCGCGTACCTGTACTTGTAGTTCTGGCTACTTGGAAGGCTGAGACGGAAGGATCACCTGAGTCCAGAGTTTGACGCTGGGGTGGCAGTGAGTGTGCCAATGCAGTCCAGCCTGGGTGACAGAGTGAGACTCCAACTCAGAAAAAAAAAAGAAAAGAAAGAAAGCCAGGCTCGGTGGCTCAGCCTGTAATCCCGTGCCTTGCGAGGCTGAGTTGAGTGGATTGCCTGAGCCTGCGGGTTCGAGACCCGCCTGAGCAACTTGGCGAGACCTCATCTCTACAATAAATCAAAAATTAGCTGGGTATGGTAGCGCGCGCCTGTAGTTCCAGCTACTTGGAAGGCTGAGGTGGAAGGATCGCTGGAGCCCAGCAAGTTGAGGCTCCAGTGGTAGGGAGCGGCCACTGCACTCCAGTCTGGGTGACAGAGTGAGACTCCAACTCAAAAAAAAAAATGTTATTCGTATGACATGGGGAACTTGAACTTGGAGATTTTTTTAAGTATAGCAGTTCTCAAGATCTTAGTGCTTTGCCCCATAAGGCTGTATTTGTCCACTTTTCTGGCCCCTGGAGCTGGTCAGAGAGGGCTGATATCCCTTTCAGGAATGGATAGTTTTACTCTGACCTCATTTATTTATCCCTTCACTTTCTGAAGAAAAGCCCCTATCCAGATGTCTATATATTTTTAAGTATCCTCGTTTTTAAGTATCCTTTTAGTCAGAAATCTCTATATACTCTGAGAGATTGACTCATGTGTGTTAAGGGTTGGGAAGTGGTAGCAAAGCTAGGATTCAAAGTAATGTCAGAATTGATCAAAGACCCAGATGATTAAAAATCAGTGAACTTGAACAGTTCACAAAAGAGAAAATATATTGGCCTCAAAGACATGTGGGAAAATGTTCGACTTCAGTAATAACAAAAGAAATGCAAATTTTGAAAACCAGGTACCATTTCATCTGTATGACTGACAGAAGCTTAAGAAGGGGGTTGGGAGGGGGAGGATACCCAGTGGTGGCAAGCATGCAGTACCATGGCTATCCTTATGCCACTCTTGGGAAAACCATCCAGTGGTATACATCGATCATATTCCTGTTAAATCATCCTAAGAAAATTATCTAAAATATATACAAAGGGTTATTTACAAAGATGCAGTGTTATTTATAAGACTGAAAAAATGGGAATGACTTCAATGTCAAAAAATAAGAGACTGGTTAAATAAATTACAATATATTCCCACAGTGGAACACAGATGCAACTATTAGGCAAGATGTTTTGTAAAATTTCTAGGACCATGGGAAAATTAGTTTATTTCAATGATAAGTAAAAAGTGCAAAATACAAAATTGTATATACAGTTGTCCATTGGGTATCCATGGAGGATTGGCTCTAGGACCCCTTGCAGACACTAAAATCCGTAATTTGCAAGTCTCTGACATAAAATGGTATAATATTGCACATAACCTATGCATATCCTTCTGTATACTTTAAGTCATCTCTAGATTACTTATAATACCTAATACAATAAAAATGCTATGTTTATAGTTGTCATATTGTTTAGGGAATAATGACATAAAAATGCTTGTACATGTTTAGGGAATAATGACAAGAAAAGGATGTCTGTACATGTTTAATACAACCATTCATTTTCTTTTTGGAATATTTCCAATCTCCAGTTGGTTGAATCTAAGGATGCAGAATTCGTGGATACAGAAGGCCAACTGTACATCTAATCTCTGATATGTTTAAAAATAGAAACAAAGAAAGGATAAAATACACTCATTCATTAACAATGGTTGCTGGGGTATTTAAATAATTGGTAATTTTTCCTTTTTTTTCAATAATGATAAAATATTGTCTTCACAATAAAAACTTTATTTAAAAATAATAAGTGGCTACAGCAATCAAGACTGTGTGGTACTGGCATAAGGATAGGCATATAGATCAATGGAACAGATCAGAGAGTTTAGAAATAAACTGTTAGCTTTATGGTCAACTGGTTTTCAACAAAGTTACTATGATAATTCAATGGGGAAAGAATCACCTTTTCAATAAATGGTGCTGGGACAACTGGATATCCACATGCAAAAGAACACAGCTGGACCCCTTCCTTATACCATGTACAAAAATTCACCGAACTGGATTATAGACAAATGTAAAAGCTAAAACAATAACATTTTTAGAAGGAAAGATAGGAGTAAATGTTTATGACCTAAGACCAGGGAAAGCCTTCTTAGATATGACACCAAAAGCACAAATAACAAAAATGAGTAAATAGGACTTCATAAAAGTTAAATACTTTTGTGCTTCAAAGAATATGACCAAGAAAGTGAAAAGACAACTCACAAAATGTGGGAAAATAATTTCAAATCATCTATCTGATAAGGGTCTTGCATCTAGAATTAACAAATATCTCTAACAACTCAACAATAAAATGGTAAATAATGCAATTGAAAAATGGGCAAAGATTAGAATAGATGTTTTTCCAAAGAAGATAAATATCCAATAAGCACTTGTTTATTTGTTTCCTATTACTGCCATAACAAATTATTACAAATGTAGTGGCTTAAAACAATACAATTGTATTATCCTACAGTTCTGGAAGTCAGAAGTCCAACATGGGTGGAAATGGAGGATGACTGATAATGGGTACAGGGTTTCTTTTGGAGGTGATGAAAATATTCTAAAATTAGGCCGGGTGCAGTGACCCATACCTGTAATCCCAGCATTCTGGGAGGCTGAGGCAGGAGAATCATCTGAGCCCAGGAGGTCAAGGCCAGTCTGGGTAACATAGGGAGACTGTGTCTCTAAAAAAATACAAATGTTAAAACTATTCTAAATTTTTTTTTTTTTTTTTTTGAGTTGGAGTCTCACTCTGTCGCCCAGACTGGAGTGCAGTGGCCGCTCCCAGCCACCGCAGCCTCGACCTGCTGGGCTCTGGCGATCCTTCCGCCTCAGCCTTCCAAGTAGCCGGAATTACAGGCATGCGCTACCACGCCCAGCTGATTTTTTGATTTATTGTAGAGATGAGGTCTCGCTGCCCAGGTGGGTCTCGAACCCGCGGGCTCAGGCAATCCACTCACCTTAGCCTCCCAAAGGCGTGGGATTACAGGCTGAGCCACCGAGCCTGGCTTTATTCTAAAATTGATTGTGGTGATTGCACAACTCTGTGAATAAACTAAAAAAATTTTTGTACACTTTAAATGGATGGATTGCATGGCATATAAGCTCTATCTCAATAAAGCTGCTAACAAATAACAAATGTTGGCCGGGCACAGTGACTCAAGCTTGTAATCCCAGCACTTTGGAAGGCCAAGATGAGAGGATTGCCTGAGCTCAGGGGTTCAAGACCAGCCTGGGCAATTTGATGAAACCTTGTCTCTGCAATAAACTAAAAACTAAGCCAGGTGTGGTGGTGCATGCCTGTAGTTCCAGCTACTTGGAAGGCTGAGGCGGAAGGATCCCCTGAGCCCAGCAGGTTGAGGCTGCGGTGGCCATGAGCATGCCACTGCACTCCAGTCTGGGCAACAGAGTGAGACTCTGACTCAAAAAAATAAATAACAAATGTTGATAATTTGATGGGTATTACGTTGAATCTGTAGATTGCCTTTGATAGATTGTAGTAATGATTGCACAGTCTTGTAAATATACTAAAAACATTGAATTGTATACTTTAAATATGTGTATACTTTAAATGGTATGTTAACTATATTTTAACTAAGCTGGGTTTAAGTGTTTAGAGCAGGATGATATTAATCTAGTGCTTGGGCATATGGAACCAGATTTACAAATAGCAGAGAGAAAACTATGCCTCTCCACTGAGGACAATGGAGTAAAATGTGAAGCCCAAGGTGTGGGAAAGATAATAAATGAATCCCTGTTTACGTTCAAGTAGCCCAAGACTCCAGGGCCCAGATGAATTACCTCCTAGGGCACTGAAAGAACTTGTAAGTGAATTATTTACCCTAATTTGTGAGAAAGTATGTAAAACTAGGGGAGGAAAAATATGTTTTAGAGACAGACACACATACAGACTTATTAAAAGTGGCATGGGTAGGATAAAAATGTGAAAAGTCCTCCCAGAACCCTTAGGAAAATCAAACCTATTTCCAAGAACGTGGACTCTATAAGGTAGAGACCTCATCTGCTTATTCACGGTGGTATCTTCAACTCCTAGAATAATGCCTAGCCCATTACAGGTCCTCAGATATTTAAGGTAAAGTGTTGGCTGGGCGTAGTGGTTCGCATCTATAATCTCAGCACTTTGGGAGGTCGAGGCAGGAGGATTGCTTGAGCCCAGGATTTGGAGACCAGTCTGGACAACATAGCAAGACCTTGTCTCTACAAAAAGTAAAAAAATTAGCCAGGTATGGTGGCTTATGCCTGTAGTCTCAAGATACTCAGGAGGCTGAGGCAGAAGGATCCCCTGAGCCCAGGAGGTTGAGGCTGCGATGAGCTGTGACCATACCACTGCCCTCCAGTCTGGGCAACAGAATGAAACCACTGACTCAAAAAAAAAGGGAAAAAAAGGTTGAGTGTTGACTCCTCCAGGGTTGGCCATGGAGAGAACTTTGGCACACAGTTAAAAGCACAGAAGTGATGCTACGAGTGAATCACCAACAAAAAAAATCTCAGTTGGCCAGGTTCAGTGACTCAGTCTGTAATCCCAGCACTTTGGGAGGCTAAAGCGAGTGGATTGCCTGAGCCCGTGGGTTCGAGACCCACCTGGGCAACTTGGCGCAACCTTGACTCTACAATAAAATTTTAAAAAACAGCTGGGCGTGGTAGCGCACATCTGTAGTTCCAGCTGCTTGGAAGGCTAAGGCAGAAGGATCGACGCTGGGGTGGCCATGAGCATGCGTGCCACTGCACTCTAGTCCGGGCGAAGGAGTGGGACTCCAACTCAAAAAAAAAAAAACTCAATGAGAGTTTGGGTTTCAGAATATTTGTTATTGTTATTGTATATTTTAGTCTTGAATTTTATTAAATGCTTTCTTTGTATCTCAGAGAACCATATTCTCTCCTTTATTCTATTAACATGGTGAATTACATGAATTGATTTTCAAATGTTAAACAAATTTTGCATTGCCAGGATGGAATGCTGTGTTATCAGTTTTACATATTGCTGAATTCAATTTGCTAAAACTTGTTAACAATGTACCCATCTGGGCCCAAGTTTTTAAATTATAAATCCAGTTTGTTTAAATAACTATTCAGGTATTTTATTTCTTCTTGAAACAGTGAGGTCATTTGTGTCCTTCAAGGAATTTATCCATTTCGTTTAAATTGTTAATTTTTTATCGATATAATGTTTTTCCTAATGTTTTATCATTATCCTGTTTGTTAATGTCTGTAGAAACTACAGTGAAGCTCTCTCTTTTATTTGGACCAAAAACCAAATTTTGAGATAATACTTGGAATTCTAGGCCACATGTGATGGCTCACACCTATAATTCTAGCACTTTGGGAGGCTGAAGCAAGAGGATGGCTTGAGTCAGGAGCATAAGATCAGCCTAGGCAACATAGTGAGACCTTGCCTCTACAAAAATAAAAAAATTGGGGCAGGAACAGTGGATCAAGCCTGTAAATCCCAGCATTTTGGAAGGCCAAGGAGAGCAGATTGCCTGAGCCCAGGGGTTCAAGACAAGCCTGGGCAACTTGGTGAGGCCCTGTCTCTACAATAAATCAAAAAATTAACCAGGCATGGTAGTACATGCCTGTAGTTCCAGTTACTTGGAAGAGTGAGGTGGAAAGATTGCCTGAGCCCTGCAGGTCAAGGCTGCGGTGGCCGTGGGCATGTCACTGCCCTCCAGCCTGGGCGACAGAGTGAGACTCCAACTCAAAAAAAAAAAAATTAGTCGGGTATGGTGGCGCACACCTGTAGTTCCAGCTACTCAGGAGACTGAGGTAGAAGGATCACCTGAGTCAGGAGGTTGAGACTGTGGTGAGCCATGATTGTACCATTGCTCTCCAGCCAGGATGACAGAATGAGACCCTGACTCTGACTCAAAAGAGCAACAAACACACACACACACACACACACACACACACACACACACACACACGAAATTCTAGGCAAATGAGGTCCACACATTGCAACTGGTTGCTATGTCTTAATTTTTCTGAGCTTATTTTCTCTCTATTGCCAGTCTTGGAGGATCAGCTTTGATTCAATTAAGGTTGTTAAGAAAGAAGGTAGGCTCAAGAAACAACAAATAGCGAGCTCAATGTTGATCCTAGGTGATATTCTAGAATAGAATCTGTGGGCAATATAAAAAATTGGTGATCCTGAGTGCTGTCATATAGTCACTAAGAACTATTTTGCTGAACTTTATTTCCTCATTGTCATAGTATCTACCAACCTTGCACAGTCCGATCAAGCGTTGTACTGAGTGTAAGTGAAATAGGGCTGACAAAAACAAACACACTCCCTACCCTTACCGGGGGGAGACAGTCATTAAACCAATAACTACAGGAATAAATATATCACTACAGACAGTGAGAAGGGATATGAAGGAATGGTACAGGCCAGGCATGGTGGCTTATGCCTGTAATCTCAACACTCTGGGAGACTGAGGCAGGAGGATCGCTTGATCCCAAGAGTTCAAGATCAGCCCCGGCAACATATCAAGACCTTGTCTCACCAAAAAATTTTTTTAAATTAGCTAGGTGCCGGGCTCGGTGGCTCAGCCTGTAATCCCGCGCCTTTGGGAGGCTGAGGTGAGTAAATTGCCTGAGCCCGCAGGTTCGAGACCCGCCTGGGCAGCGAGACCTCATCTCTACAATAAATCAAAAAATCAGCCGGGCGTGGTAGCGCGTGCCTGTAATTCCGGCTGCTCGGAAGACTGAGGCGGAAGGATCACCAGAGCCCAGCAGGTGAGGCTGCGGTGGCTGGCAGCAGCCACTGCACTCCAGTCTGGGCGACCGAGTGAGACTACAACTCAAAAAAAAAAAAAAAAAAATTAGCTGGGCATAGTGGTGCCTGCCGGTAGTCCCAGCTACTCAGAAGGTTGAGGCGGAACTATAACCTGAGTCCAGAAGGTTGAGGCTGCAGTGAGCTGTGAGAGTGCCACTGCACTTCAGCCTGGGCAACAGAGTAAGACTCCAATTCAAAAAAAAAAAAAAGGAATGGTATGAGACGGTGGGAGATTTTCACAGAAAGACCTAATTTAGATTTGGTGGCGGCAGCAGGGAAGAGTTGGTCTAAGGGAATCCTTTAAGAGTAATTCATATTTAAAGGTGGGTGGGAGTTAACCAGAGAAACAGTGGCAGGAAGAGTTTTCTAAACATAGTAAACAGCATGGGCAAAGACCTAGAGTTAGGAAAGTGTTCAGTGAATTTGAGGAACTGAAAGAAGACTGGTGTTGCTCAAAAGTAGTGGGAGAGAGAGAGCTGGGACTGGGGAAGGGAAAAGGTCAAAATTATGCAAGTTTTAAAGAGCATGAAGACAGTGGCTTTTATCTTAAGAGTACTTACTAGAAAGTCATCGACGGAGTTTGGAAAGGAATGTGTCATGATCCAGTTTTGCTTTGGAAAAATTTAAACATATACAACAATAGATATATTATGGCCTCCCAAATACCCCTCCCCAGCTTCAAGGATTATCATCTTTTATGGCCAGTTTTCAAGATTTGGGAATAAAAAATAGAAATTCCCAGGAACTGTCAGAAATTCTGGATATTAAAAGCTATTCTGTATTTTCTTTTTTTTTTCTTTCTTTTTTTTTTGAGTGGGAGTCTTACTCTGTCGCCCAGACCCGAGTGCCGTGGCATGCTCCCAGTCACCGCAGCCTCGGCCTGCTGGGCTCCGGCAATCCTTCTGCCTCAGCCTTCTGAGTAACTGGAACTACAGGCGCGTGCTATCACACCTGGCTAATTTTTTATTTATTGTAGAGATGAGGTCTCGCCACGTTGTCAGGGTGGGTCTCCAACCTGCGGGCTCAGGCAATCCACTCGCCTCAGCCTCCCAAAGTGCTAGAATTACAGGCTAAACCACTGAGCCCGGCCTGTTCTGTATATTCAAAACACTTTATTTAATGTTTTAAATGATAATGAGTGATCGTAATAAGCAGCATATGAGTTTTCTATTATAGGGTTATACTAAAAGTTTCAGAGGTTTGTTATTAAAAAAGCAATAAATAATAAATGCACATTTATTATTATAAACCAACATATTGTAACAATATTATATATTTCAGTAACATAT
Source organism: Carlito syrichta (assembly GCF_000164805.1). NCBI lineage: Eukaryota > Metazoa > Chordata > Mammalia > Primates > Tarsiidae > Carlito > Carlito syrichta. Next base: position 416,770 of record NW_007249976.1, read on the forward strand.
AAACATGATGTCTACCCAACACAGATGTATAATAGAAAACATGAAAAGACATTCGTTAAAAAACATTAACACAAAATAAAAGCTATTTTAAAAATTGAAAGATAATGCTACATTATTTAGTCTTTAAAAATTAGTATCCTTAAAATGAAAAATTTAAACACAAGGCATTAGTTGCTCTGTCTTGTAGTCTTAATCTTTGTTTCATGACAGTCCAAATGTAAAAGAAATTTCTTTCATTTGAATTGACGTCAGTCGAATTGCTAAAAATACATTCAGAAGCATCTTTCAGTTAGGGATTAGAGTACATGTTGCTTCATACAAACTCATTTCCTTTTATTTATTTATTTATTTATTGTATTTTATTTTTTTAGAGTTGGAGTCTCACTCTGTTGCCCAGACTGGAGTGCAGTAGCCGCTCCAGGTCATTGCAGCCTCGACCTGCTGGGCTCCAGCGATCCTTCTGCCTCAGCCTTCCAAGTAGCTGGAACTACAGGCGTGCGCTACCACGCCCAGCTAGTTTTTTTGATTTATTGTAGAGACGAGGTCTTGCCAAGTTGCCCAGGTGGGTCTCGAACCCGCAGTCTCAGGCAATTCACTCACCTTGGCCTCCCAAAGCACAGGATTACAGGCTGAGCCACTGAGCCCAGCCATTTCCTTTTATAATGCTTGCCCTGATTTTGGTTTTTCTGTTGAAATTTATAATACTTTTTGTAAATTCAGATTTTGGATCAGCATCTGATTTCATCAGTATTTTACATTCTCATGTGTTCTCTTTGCATTTCTTCTGTTAAGGTATTTACAAATGATGATAGCCCACAGTGAATAGTCAAATGCTAAAATCCACCAGTGAACATTAGTGAGTAGCATACAAATCATGTAACACTCAGATTTCTTAACACTATTACAGAATCCAATGTAAGTGCTTCGCCTCCAAAACTTATTTCTTGGATCACCACTCATTTAATGTATATAAAGTAAGCTATGTATATAAATTCATTATTATTTATTTTATTTGCAGGAATACCTGCCAACTATTAGCAACAGACAGGGCCACAAACATATACTTCTGACATGGCAGTGAAGGTGAGTTGACATGTAGACGTTCATGTTATTAATATATCCTGGAATTGGTAAACACCATCTTTTTTTTTTTGAGTTGGAGTCTCACTCTGTCGCCCAGACTGGAGTGCAGTGGCCGCTCCCGGCCACCGCAGCCTCGACCTGCTGGGCTCTGGCGATCCTTCCACCTCAGCCTTCCAAGTAGCCAGAATTACAGGCATACGCTACCACGCCCGGCTGATTTTTTGATTTTTATTGTAGAGATGAAGTCTCGCTGCCCAGGCGGGTCTCGAACCCGCGGGCTCAGGCAATCCACTCACCTCAGCCTCCCAAAGGCGCGGGATTACAGGCTGAGCCACCGAGCCCGGCTAAGATTTTTTTTTTTTTTAACATTTTAACAAGTTTATTTTTCAAATGAGTATGACAAAGAGATGGCAAAAATACAGGGTATAAAGGCTATACAGTGAAAGCTGTCTCCTTCCCACTATCAGTCCCTTCTCAGAATAGTACCTACTACTTTCAACCAGTTTCTTTGTTTTCTTCCAAAAATATTCTCTGCATATATAAGCATATGCATATACAGGGGGTGCCAAAAAACGTATACACATTTTAAGTATGATATTTGCTCAAAAGTCCATCAAGATATTACAATCTATTTTAATAGTCTCAGTGTGTTCCCTCATGTTGTCAACACACTAAGAATCTGAGTAAACACAGATGCGTATTAGAAACTAAGAGGGAAATGAGATTGGATAGTTGGGGTGGGTGAGGACTCTCAGAAAGGAGGGAGGGCTTGAGGGTAAAAGAACTGTTTTTCTACATGAGAAATGGCTGGGGAAAGTGAAAGTGATGGGGGTACCCACAATGGCTAGCTAACCCTAGAGCCTTAGTGGGATTTCATCTACACTTGCTTGGGTAACTTTCTGTTGTCACTGGAAACTCAGTGGGACTTTCTCCTCCAAGATGAACCAGACCCATAACATACTGCTTTCACTTGTTCCTGAAGGCTGTATTGTGTGCAGTCTGCACTTGCCTGCTTCAGGGTGCAGGGACTGGGCTAATATAGTGGGACGGTATCTCAGTGCACACAGATCAGGTGCTTACAGGGTCTCACATTTGTCAGTTGGCTCGATTCAGTTTCATGCTTGGATCTTCATTTTCTGTGCTCTCTACTTTATTCCTTGAATAGCCCAAGACTTTCTGTAAGCTGAATCATTTAATAAAGTTCCTTCCTTGCCAGTTGACACTAACTTTGTACCCACAGTTCAAGACTAAGCTATTCTTGCTCCTTTGATTACCAGAGTTGCCAAATCCTTTTTAGTCTGGGCTACTGGTTTCATACAGAAATTCTCTTCTACTTACATGCTTATCCAATGCAATAGTTAAAAAGTTAATGTACAGGGGACCCCCAAAAAAACAGAATTATCCTTTTTTTGGGGGGGCAGGCAGGCCCCTTATTGTACATTCAGAATTTGATCCTGCAGATCAAATAGTCAACCAAAGTTTTATCTGGAAGTTTGGATAAGGTTATGTCATAATTTGCAGGAGAAACATCCTAAAGTTGTGGCAAATAGACAACTGGTTCTTCCACCATGACAATGCACCTGCCCACACCTTACCAAGCGTCTAGCAGTTTTTGACCAAAAACAGCATGACCTCAGTGCCCCACCCTCCCTATTCCCCTGATCTCACCCTGAGCAACACTTTTCTGTTTCCCCAGATGAAAAAAGTCCTCAAAGGCAAATGTTTTGCCAATATGAAAGAACTGAAACAAAAAAAAGGCATTAGTGGGAAAAGTGTCTTGATAGGTGTACTGCATCAAATGGAGAGCACTTGAAGGTGACTAAGTTTAAACATATAATAAATATGCACGGGTTCAAGACCTGCCTGGGCAGTGAGACCTCATCTCTACAATAAATCAAAAAATCAGCCGGGCGTGGTAGTGCATGCCTGTAATTCTGGCTACTTGGAAGGCTGAGGTGGAAGGATCGCCGGAGCCCAGCAGGTCGAGGTTGCGGTGGCCGGGAGCAGCCACTGCACTCCAGTCTGGGCGACAAAGTGAGACTCCAACTCAAAAAAAAAAAGAATAAATAGGCAATTTTTTATAAATAAGTTCTGGGTTTTTTTTTTTGTAAATCCACACAACGGATTACTATGTAGCTTGTGTGAAGAATGATGTAAACTCCATGATGTATTATTAGGTTAAAAAAAAGTAAGTCACCAAACAACATTTGTAGTAGTATAAGCGTGTGTGTGTGTTTATAATAGTATGGTAATAGTTCTGGAAGAGGCCAGGCTTGGTGACTCAGCCTGTAATCCTAGCACTTTGGGAGACTGAGGTTAGTGGATTGCCTGAGCCCGCGGGTTCGAGACCCACCTGGGCAACTTGGTGAGACCTCATCTCTACAATAAATAAATTTTAAAAAATCAGCCAGGCATCATAGCGCGTGCTTGTAATTCCAGTTTTTCTGAAGGCTGAGGTGGAAGGATCGCTGGAGCCCACCAGGTTGAGGCTACAGTGACCGGGAGCGGCCACTGCACTCCAGTCTGGGTGACAGAGTGAGACTCCGACTCAAAAAAAAAAAAGAGACCCTCTTCTCTATCTGAAGTTAATCTTCCCTTACCTGAAGAACCTGTAATGACATCCCCAGAGGTTGTGGCCTTTCAGGGGACCACTGGTCCTCCCAGGAATCTAACCCTATTGTTTCTTTTAGATCTGTAACCAATAGATTCAAGTCCTAGCAGGCCCCAGGGTGACTCAGGAGGAAAGACCAAAAGAATATTGAGAGTCTGTCAATGTTTTGAAAAGAGAGTTTGTCAATTTTTTTTTCAAGAGATGGGGGTCTTGCTATGTTGCCCAGGCTGATCTCTAATTCCTGTGCTCAAGCAATTCTCCTGCCTTGGCCTCCCAAAGTGCTGGGATTACAGGCATGAATCTCTGTGCCTGGCTGCCAAGAGTTTGTCAGTTTATACTTTGTTTCACTCTTTGTTTTGTCATAATTTCATATGGAAAAGTTATGAGTAGTACACATAATTCTCCACTTTTCATTAAAATCCCTCAAATACTGATTTATACTGACAGAAACTCTGGGACTATATGTTGGAATGGATCCTAAAGGTCTTGGATCAGGATCGAAGAAATATAGTTTTGGGTTTGGCTGAATTTATTAATATGAATACATATCTTTTAAAAACATTCTGGCTGGGGAGAGACTGTCCCTCCCTGGGCTGGCCAATTCTTAGAGATAACAAAGGGTCCAGCTAGAACATGTCTTTGATACGCAAATGAACCAATCCCAGAGTCATACCTCCTCTATCTGTCCCATACAGCCCAAGAGGCAAAATTATTCTGTCAAGGGCCCGGTGCCAACCAGCTAGGGGCCACACTATAACCCAAAGTCACCAAAAACATAACAATGCAATTCAAAACTTTCACCCTGTGCTGCTTTGCCTTTCTTACAGAAACCCTGATAAAGGCAGTGACCTAAACCTTCCCCTCACTCCTGTCTTCTGTCACTTGACCACCCTAGTGTCTTTCCCATGTGGTCTTGCATGCCATGCTGTGCCTCCTGTCTCTAAGACCTGTATGACAAACTCTGTTTTCCTGAGCCTAACCTCTCTCTCCTCCTGTGGCCACGCCTAACTGCCATCTCATACAAGGATACAAAAGCAGAGATTGTGAATTTCATGTATTTGCTCAAGTTGATTGGGAATGGCTCTAGTAGCTTGCTAGTAAATCAAAGATGGCAAGCTCGAATGAAGCTGAACTTCCCATACTTAAGAATATCCAGCCGGGCTCAGTGGCTCAGTCTGTAATCCCAGTGCTTTGAGAGGCTGAGGTGAGTGAATTGCCTGAGTCCACAGGTTCGAGACCCGCCCGGGCAATTTGGTGAGACCTCATCTCTACAATAAATTAAAAAAAAAAATTAGTCGGGCGTGGTAGCACGCACCTGTAATTCCGGCTACTGGAAAGGCTGAGGCGAAGGATCGCTGGAGCCCAGCAGGTCGAGGCTGCGGTGGCCGGGAGCATGCCACTGCACTCCAGTCTGGGCAACGGAGTGAGACTCCAATTAAAAAAAAAGAAAAGACTATCCAGAGTGGATTTAAAACTAGCTAACTATATTCCTTGGTAGGGTCTAGGGGATACTCCCTTCACCATGGTTTTGAGAAATGCATTGGTGAGAAGAATGCCAGCATTCAGCATTCTTTTTTTTTTTTTTTTTTTGAGTTGGAGTCTCACTCTGTCGCCCAAACTGGAGTGCAGTGGCCGCTCCCGGCCACCGCAGCCTCGACCTGCTGGGCTCCAGTGATCCTTCCGCCTCAGCCTTCCAAGAAGCTGGAATTACAGGCATGCGCTACCACGCCCAGCTGATTTTTTGTTTTATTGTGGAGATGAGGTCTCGCTGCCCAGGCGGGTCTCGAACCCACGGGCTCAGGCAATCCACTCACCTCAGCCTCCCAAAGGCACGGGATTACAGGCTGAGCCACCGAGCCCGGCTACATTCAGCATTCTTGAAGACAAGGCATAAGAATGAGAAGTGGAGTCATCAAAATAGGATCCCTGAATTAATGTAATGAGAATGATGGAATCTCAGGGTGTCAAGAGCCAAGTGGAGGCACTTAGCAACTAAGACAAAGTTGGTGTAGTTGCTGTAATGAGCAGCAGAGCCAAAGTAGCCATCGAAGCAGCTTGTCCTGCAGAGTTTTGGCACTGTCTAATTGACCATAGCGTTTTTTGGACAGAAATGGATAGGCAGCCTACTAGACTTTTGCTTGATTTGCATAAGTGGAAAAGCTCTAGTTGTGGTGAACAGAAGTCTGACTTCTTACATGAAAGAGCAAGAGTGCTTTAACTACTTAGATTAGAGACACTTTCCAAACTCCCTTGAATGAAGGAAAGACTATTTGAGGAAGGACCTGCAACACTGTCAAAAAGTTGTACTGTACCTCTTCCTCCTAGCCTTTCCCCAAAGGAACCTGCAGCCATTACAGAGGGTAACTGTGCATTGGGAAGGAGAAATAATCAGATTTTTAGGAATTACTAAACTTTGGCTCTGAACTAGTGCTAATCTCTGGAGAACAAAAGTCCCACTGTGTTCCATTGTCAGGGTCAGGGCTTATGGAAGTCAGATCTCTACGGAGTTTTGGCTTGGCTCATCTCACAGCAAGCCCAGTGGTTCCTAGAACTCACCCTATCATTGTTCCCCAGTTTTAGAATGTGCAAATGGATATACAGTGCAGCTTAGATAGACTCAGCAGATATCTGAGCAGATATACTCAGCAGCTGGTAAACTCTCCATATTGGTTCTCTAACTCATGGAAAGAAGGCTACCACGATAGAAAAGGCCAAATGCAAGCCACTAGAACTATGTCTACCTACTCAAATAGTAAATAAAAATTAGTATCACATTTCCAGAAGGACTGAAGAGATTAGTGCCACCAATTGGGTCTTGAAAGATACAGAGGTGCTGATTCCTACCATATTCCTACTCAAATCATTTATCTGCTTGACAGTAGGCTGATGGACATTAGAATGACAGTGGATTATGCAAAGCTTAATAACTCCAATTGTATTAAGATTTCATTGCTCCAATTGCTGTTCCAGGTAAGATTTCATTGCTAAAGAAAATCAACACATCCCACAGCATTTAGTTTGCTATTGATCTGTCAAGTGCTTTTTACTCTTTTTTACGCTATACCTTTTAGAAAAGACCACCAGATGAAGTTTTCTTTTCATTGGCGGGGCTGTAATACATCTTCACTGCACTGTCTCAGGGCTCTATCAACTCTCTAGCCTGTCATAATCTGCTCTGCAGGGACCTTTGATTGCCTTTGCATTCCACATAAATGCAAGTTGGTGCTGCCTGTTGGTGGGATGTCTCAGTTCCTCACCACATATGCTTCTCCACAGGGCTACTTGAATGTCTTTAAGACATTGTGGCTGACTTTCCTCCAGAACAATCTAAGAGAGAACAAAGCGAAAGCTGCAATGCCTTTTATGACACAGTCTCAAAATCAGGTATTGTCACTTCAACAATATCCTATTGGTCACACAGGTCAGCCCTACTGACTGTGCATGGGGATTTCACAAGTCCATGAATACCAGGAGGCAAGGATTATTGGGGCCATCTTGGAGGCTGGCTACCACAGTCATGAAAGTTATGAAAGTTCTTTGTTCTGCTCATTTTCTAAGTCTGTGGTTGTTTCAAAGTAAGAATTATTTTTTATGTTTAAAAAATATATTTTTTATGGGAGGCCAAGCAGGAAGATCCCATGAGCCCAGGATTGGAGACCTGGGGCAACATAGCAAGACCTTGTCGCTACAAAAAGTTTTTTTTTAAATTAGCTGGGTGTAGTGGTATGCACCTGTAGTATCAACTACACGAAAGAATCGCTTGAGCCCAGGAGTTCAAGGTTGCAGTGAGCTTCAACCTCACCATTACATTCCAGTCTGGGCAACAAAGCAAGACCTTGTCTCTAAAATATATATATATTTTAAAAGAATTGATTTTGTCAAATGCTATGCACATGCAAATACTATTATTATTAATATTATAAATTGAATGAACCAAGTCTTAGACCAGAAGACAAGGGCCCTGGTTTCAGTTTCTATATCTTATGCTGACTCAGGATGTCCTTGAAAACAATTATTTCTCTTAACATCTTTGGACTTTAACTTCCCGTTGGTAAAATAAAGAACGAATTCCTGCCCCTTCCTTCCTCCCTCAATGAGGTTTGTGGAAGTGCTTTTAACTCTTTAAAAACAGAATATTTACCTTAGCAGTCAATCCATAAAAACTCTCATTTTACAAATGCAGAAACTGCTTTCTAGAAAAGGTAAGTATTACTTGGGATCACACAGTTGTCAAGATTAGAGTCTCAGTCTCTTAAATCTCCAATGTCTGCCCAGCTGTACTACCTCTGCCTTAGAAGAAAAGTGCCAGAGAAATTCTGGAAAGAATTGTCACATTGTTTATGACAATTCATAGAGTACGGAGTAGCTATCAGACTGGAGGAATATCTCCAGTGTCATGGTTCTTGAACTTTGTGGCCTGAGTATCCCTTTACACCTCTAAAAATTATTGAGGACCCCCAAGAACTTTTGTCTATACAGATTGAATCTATTAATATTGCAGGCTAGGCGTGTTGGCTCATGCCTATAATCCCAGTGCTTTGGGAGGCCAAGGCAGGAGGATCACTTGAGACCAGGAGTTCACGACCAGCTTGGATAATATAGCAAGACCTTGTCTCCATAAAAAAAATTTTTAATTGGCTGAGTATGGTGGCATGTGTCTGTAGCCCCAACTACTCAGGAAGCTGACGAAAGAGAATTGCTTGAGCACAGCAATTGGAAGCTGCAGTGAGCTATGATTACACCACTGCACTCTAGCCTCGGTGACAGAGCAAGACCCTGTCTCTAAAAAAAGTAGAGCAAGCCAGGCTCAGTGGCTCAGCCTATAATCCCGCCCTTTGGAAGGCTGAGGTAAGTGGATTGCCTGAGTCCACGGGTTCAAGACCCGCCTGGGCAACTTGGCGAGATCTCATTTCTACAATAAATCAAAATATTAGCCGGGCATGGTAGCGCACGCCTGTAGTTCCAGCTACTTGGAAGGCTGAGGGGGAAGGATCACCAGAGTCCAGCAGGTCGAGGCTGCGGTAGCTGGGAGCATCTACTGCACTCCAGTCTGGGCAACAGAGTGAGACTCCAACTCAAAAAAAAAAAAGAAAGAAAAATGTTAAATATTTTGTTTATTAATTATTTTTAAAATAACAAGGCCAAGCATGATGCCTCAGACTTGCAATCCCAGCATTGGAAGGCCAAGCCAGGAAGATTGCTTGAGCCCAGAAGTTCAAGATCAGCCTGGGCAACATAGTGAGACCTTGTCTCTACAAAAAAATCAAAAAATTAGCTGGGTGTGATGGTGTACACTTGTAGTCCCAGACATGTAGGATGCTGAAGCAGAAGGATTGCCTGAGCCCAGGAGGTCAAGGCTGCCATGAGCCATGATCATGACATTGCACTCCAGCCTCAGTGACAGAGTGAGACCCCAACTCAAAAAAAAAAGCAACAACAACAAAACCAGCAACAAATTCATATGTTAGCATAAATAAGATTTTACTATGATCTAAACGATGTTGGTGTAGCCCCAAAATTCATATATTGAAACCTAGCCCCTAAGGTAATGGTATTAAGAGATGGGGTCTTTGGGAAGTGATTAGGTCATGAGGGTTACACCTTTACGAATGGGGTTAGTGCCCTTATAAAAGAGACTTGAAGGAGCTCCCTTGCTCCTCCCACCATGTGAGCACACATAGATGTCACTATCTATGAGGAGTGGGCCCTCACCAGGCACCAAATCTGCTGGCACTTTGATCTTGGACTTTTCAGCCTCCAGGATTGTGGGAAATACATTTTGGTTTTTGATAAATTACTCAGACTAAGATATTTTGTTATAGCAGCCCAAATGGATTCAGACATCTTTTTTATGAACAATGATTATGTTTTCCAAAAGCGAAAAGGAACTGAAGAGAAAAGAGTGACTTCATTTTATATTTTTGTAAATCTCTTTTAATCTCTGACTTCTTAGAAGTGAGTTGGATTCTCGTAACTGTTTCAGCATGTAAGCTATTGTGATATCAGCTGTCATGTCGCCTCGGGAAAATTCCAGTTTGTTCATGATAGGATGAAAATGAAAAGGGCATTTCAGTGTTAGTATAAAAATAGTTCTGATTGCACAGACCTCCTGAAAGGGCATCCAGGACCTCCAGGATTCCCAGACCACATTTTGGAGACCTCTGTTGTAGTGTGATGCCAGAGGACTCTGTGTTGTCCCGTTCAGCATTTTAATTACCTACTAGGACAAAATAATCAATTCTTACCAGTTTGGCAGAGTTACAAAGCTGGGAAGGAATTACTACCCCACCAAAAAATGATAGAATAAAAAATGCTAATTATTTCAGCAGACCAGAATCAAACAAAAATACAATTTTATATGAAATGTCTTACATTTACATTTTGTTTTATTTTAAGTCAGTTGTATGTGTATTAGAGGCATAGGATGGGAAGAACTGGCCTGATAGCAGTTTGTACGAAAAGGATCTGGCAGTTTAGGTCAACCACAAGCTAAATATGAACCAACAGCTTGTAACATAATGTTAAGATGTATAACCATTGAACTGGGGCAGACAGGCAGGGTTACATGGAGGAGGGGGCGGGAAGAAGAGAAAGTAGTTATGTTTTCTTTGCTCCAGCCCCTACCTGGATACCTAGAAAGTACAAAAGAGTTGATTGGAAGCCCTCAGCATTTATACCCTATTAACAACGTGGTTGGGAAACATTTAAAGAAAAGAAAGTTAACTCCACAAAGATAAGTTTCCTCAAGTTCTTCAGGCTTTCACAGTCAAAAAGACCAGAACAACTTACCATGCAGGATGCACAGGTCTCCACCACTGTGTCCAGTTCCAGTCTGTACCATGGAGGCAGCTCTGTTCAGTATGTAGCTCCAGGCTGCCAGGGGAGCTCTCAGATTTGCTCTCTCTGAATGTCACTTGCCCCGAGGGGTTTGCTCTGGCCAGAGGCCTCTGTCTAGGGGGCTGTATACTTCTGCAAAACACTCTGGCTCAGTCTTAGCATTACCCACAGGCTTTCTCAGCGTCACCCTTTAGAACTTGGCATGGTCACCTGGGGCTTACCTCTTCCTGCCTTAGCCCACAGGGAGAAAGGGTCTTGGCTTCTTCTTGCCTGTCGCCAAGATAGCATCTTTGTGCTTTTGTGAAATGGGTCAGGAAACAAGTCCCTCCAAAGGTCAGCAAGAATGGACCAGCTTGGCTCACACTTCACAAAGGTGATGGTTTCTCCCATTCTGCTTCAGTCTTAGTCAATCGTGAAAACGACATTCTAGTCTGGATGCTCCATGTTAAGGACCAACACAAATTCCAGAGGGTAATAGAGAATGATAGAGGTAGAGTACAGGCTCTGGAGGCAGATTTAGGTTCAAATCCCAGCTCTGCCACTTGCTGATTGCATGACCTTGGCACAAGTTACTTAAACTCTATGAACCTCAGTTACCCCCTTTTTTTTTTTTTTTGAGTTGGAGTCTCACCCTGTCGCCCAGACTGGAGTGCGGTGGCTGCTCCCGGCCACCACAGCCTCGACCTGCTGGGATCCAGCGATCCTTCCGCCTCAGTCTTCCATGTAGCTGGAGCTACCACACCCAGCTAATTTTTTGATTTATTGTAGAGACGAGGTCTCACCAAGTTGCCCAGGCGGGTCTCGAACACGCGGGCTCAGGCAATCCACTCACCTCAGCCTCCCAAAGCGCGGGATTACAGGCTGAGCCACCGAGCCCGGCTGGTTTCCCCGTTTATAAAATGAAAGTAGCATTGCATATTATGAAGACTGAGTGAGATAATTCACATAAAGTGCTTATCATAGTATCTGGTATGTGATAATCATGCATTAAATGTTACTTGTATACACTGTATTTCATATCAATTTGTTTAAAGGGAAACATGATCTGAAGAGATGCCTTTCTGCCCACAACACAGGCCATTTTATTATCTAACCAGAGAAGGGGTGTTTCAGGGATTCCCAGGACCACAGCCATCTCCATATCAGAAGAGGAGCTCTGCTCTACATTTGCATAACTAAAAAATCCCCTCAAGTGTTTTCCTAGAATAAAAATTGATCAGCATCAGCTTTAAAATGACAGGTTTTCATTTCCTCCCTATCCTACCAAGGCTTCAAAGATTTTAGGGTCAAGTTCAGTTGGCCTCAAGCTCCAAGGATGTGTACACTGGTGTGAGTGTGTATGTGCGTGTGTGTGTTCATCCCCACTTTCCGCCCCACCCCACCTATAAGAAGGAGAGCCCAGCCAATTCTTTCATTTTCTTCAGTCAGGCCTGTGCCTGACTAAAGCCAAGAATACAGAGAAAGGCCCATAAACCATGTAGCTGATAGTTAAAAGGTATAAAGAGACTATTAGATCAAATAAGGTCCATCCTCCTACCTTGACAAATATATCTTCATAACAACCAGGAAGCCCAGCTCAGATGTAGAATTCTTGGACACCTCGGAATGCAGAGGAGCAGGGAGGCCTGGCCTGTCTCCTTTTTATCCCATACCACCTTTCCATCCCACAAGGGCCTTGAGCCTGCATGTGGCCACCCCAACTAGCACATCCAAGTTCCATCCACATCCCACCGGTAGTCACTCTGGGCCACCTTTCAAGCTTAAGGATGCACCCATAAGAGGCTCGGTCTGTCCTTGTGGTGATGGACTTGGGGAACCCTGGAAGTGGGCTGAGGACAGTTAGGAAAAGAATTCGAAGATCCCAGGCATGGTGGGGGAGAGGGCTCCAAGTGAGCACATTTTCTATCCTCTCCCTAGGTAGGGGCAGTCCATACATGGGCCAGAGCAAAGCCTTCTAAGGTACAGGTCCCAAGGAGGAGCCCCTCTTGCTCCGGCCTTAGGGTGTTCTACATTCAACAGGTATTTACTGAGCACTTACTCTGTGCTGGACACTGTGCTGGGTATTGAGGATGCTGTAGTCAAGAAGACTGACTGATCCCTGCCTTCAAGGAGCTTATTGTCTAGCATGGGGGAGATGGACAACAAAGAAGTAAGTAAACAAATAGCAAATGTTTACACATTTTGAAAAAGCACTAGGAAAGGGGGACCTATGTTGGTTGATGGAGGTGACTCTGAAGCTGAGAAGCCAGGGGAATGAAGATGGAACTGAGAAAAAGCCAGAGAAAGAGAATGTGGTGAGATTGGAGGTGGGCAGAGGCCAAGCTGGAGGCCACATTCAAGAGTATGGATTTTATGTCAAGAATGTTAAGAAAGGAGCAGTTTAATTTACACTTCAAAAAGATTGCTCTTGGCCAGAGAGCAGAAGCTCAGTCTGTAATCCTAGCACTTTGGGAGGCCAAGGCGAGAGGATTGCCTGAGACTGGGGGTTCGAGACCAGCCTGGGCAAATTGGCGAGACCGCATCTCTACAATAAATCAAAAAATAAGCTGGGCATGGTAGCACACAACTGCGGTTCCAGCTACTTGGAAGACTGAGGCAAAAGGATCTCCTGAGTCCAGCAGGTCGAGGCTGCTGTGGCCGTGAGCGAGTCACTGCACTCCAGCCTGGGAGACAGAATGAGACTCCAAGTCAAGGAAAAAAAAAAGATTGTTCTTGCCACTGTGAGGAGAAGGGATTGTGAGGTGCGGAGTGGAAGCAGGACGACACATTAGGAGGCAGTGGTGGCAGTTCCGGTGCAAGAGAATGATGGTCTGGAGTAAAACTGGGGCTGAGGAAGGGAGAAAGTGCAAGGAGAGACGCAGCATCCATGGGACTCGCTGATAGGTTTCATGTGGGTGGGTGTGAAGAAGAAAGTGGCGTGAAGAATAACTGGCCTTGGTAACATGGGGTGGCTCATGCTTGTAGTCCCAGCCCTCTGGGAGGCTGAGGCAGGAAGATTGCTTGAACCCAGGAGTTCGAGGTTATAGTGAGTTACAATCACACAGAGTGAGACTCTGTGTCAAAATAAAATAAAGTAAAATAATTGGTCTCTCCCCTTCTGTGATGCCAGATCCTGTCTCATTGCGGCTGTATTTGCTATATACAATCCCTATAGCAGACATTTAGAATGTTGGTACAGTCAAACCTATTGATGTTTGTCTCTAATTTTGTCCGTTTAAAAAAAAAATTCTCAAGATCCTTCTTAGTTCAAGACCATATATTATTTACCTATAATTTTTTTCTTTCTCCTAAAAATTGGAATTAATTTTGGTGTAAGATAGTATTCTTCAAACTACTGGTAGCTACTCAGCAGTGAGCTGTAAGATCAATTTACTGGGTAGTGGCCAGAATTTTCTTTTTAATAAAATAGAAATGAAACAGAACAGAATAGAATAAAATAGAACAGAAAATATCAAAATCCAGCTGACATAATAAGGATAAATATTGCTCTGTGAACTTTTGCTTTAAGTAGGAATTTATGGGTATATTTACTGGACTGAGATGTCTCATATACAGAGATGTCTCATATACAGATGTCTCATATACAGAGCATGTCAAAATGTATACACATTTTAAGAGATGTTATGTATTACTCTTTGAAGTTGTATTACATTATAGTAGCAATGTGTAGTACAACGTTCACTCAACTTTGCTTCTGCCATTTTCTTGGACTGTCCTGCCTGTCACATGATGATGCTAGCATTCATTTAATGCCATCTTTTGAGTGAATGTCATACTTAAAATGTATATACATTTTTGGGGCATCCCTGTATTTCTTGTGTAGGTCATGGTAAAAGAAAAAAGTTTGAAAGCCCATTTATAGGATGAAATGATAAAACCTGATTGTTTTAATTCAAAACATAAGCAATCATCTCAGTATCATTCAAAGAATAGACTTTTCTTTAACCGCTTATTTATGAATCCTTCTTTAGCATGTATTAAATTCTAATGCATCCCTCACTGAACCCAGCACTTTAATATTAAACAAAGTTAAATGCAAGCAGTCAATAATTTTTTTTTTGAGTCAGAGTGTCACTGTCGCCCAGGTTGGAAGGCAGTTCATGGTCACCATAGCTTCGACCTGCTGGGCTCAGGCGATCCTTCTGCCTCAGCCTTTGAAGTAACTGGAACTATAGGTATGTGTCACCATGCCTGGCTATTTTTTTATTTATTGTAGAGATGAGGTCACACCAAGTTTCCCAGGCTGGTCTCGAACCCCTGGGCTCAGTCAATTCTCTCGCCTCTGCCTCCCAAAGTGCAGGGATTGCAGGCGTGAGCCACTGCGCCCAGCAAGAAATGTTTTTAAGCATCTACTGTATGCCATGCAAACGTTAGGCATAGGGGAAATTACACAATGGTAAATAAAAACATAGGCCCACTCCTGGAGCTCATAAAAATGCTGAGCTCTGTTTCTGGCTTATCTATTCTGTTCCATTGGTCTTTCTGTGACCATGTCACAGTTGCTATCATTGTAATTACCATTTATTGAACCACTGTTAAGGGCCAGACATTGTGCTAAGTGTTTTACATTTAGTATTTCTTTTAATACTCATAAGGATACTATAAGTGATATTCTTTTCTTTTTTTTTTTTGAGCTGGAGTCTCACTCTGTCGCCCAGACTGGAGTGCAGT
>NW_007249977.1:0-5918 GCF_000164805.1 Carlito syrichta
ATTCAATTCCACTCCAGTCCATTCCATTCCTCTCCATTCCTTTCCATTTCCCTCCATTCCTTTCCATCCATTCCTCTTCATTCCATTCCATTCCATTCCTCTACATTTCATTCCATTCAATTCGATTCGATTCCCTTCCATTCCATTCCATTCCTCTTCATTCAATTCCACTCCATTTCATTCCTCTCCATTCCATTCCATTGCATTCCAATCCTCTCCATTCCTTTGGATTCCTTTCCAACCATTCCTCTCCATTCAATTCCATAAGATTAATTCCATTCCATTCAATTCCATAAGATTCATTCCATTCCATTCCATTCTTCTCCATTCGATTCCACTTCTCTCCATTCCTTTCCATTACTCTCCATTCCTTTCCATTGCTCTCAATTCCATTTCATTCCATCTTATTCCGTTCATTTCCATTCCTTTCTATTCCATATCATTCCATTCCATTCCCTTCTATTCCATTCATAGCCATATCATTTCATTGCATTCCCATCCATTCCTGTCCATTCCATTCCTCTCCATTCTTCTCCATTCCAATCAATTCCAATCCACTGCTTTCCTCTGCTTTCTATTCCTTTCGATTCCATTCCATTCCCTTCTAACTCATTCAATTGTATTACATTCCATTCAATTCCATTCCGTTCTAAACCTTTCAATTCCATTGAATTTCATTTAATTCCATTCCATTCCTCTCCATTCCATTCCACCCAACTACATTCCATTCCGTTCCATTCCATTGCATTCCATTCCATTTCTTTCCACTCCATTCCATTCCTTTCCACTGTTCTGTCTTCCTTTGCATTAAATACCATTCTTCTCCATTCCATTCCATTGAATTGCATACCTCTCCACTCCATTGCACTCCTATTCATTCTATTCCATTCCACTTCATTCGATTCCACTCCATTCCATTCCACACCACTCCATTCTACTCCACTCCATTCCATTCCTTTCCATTTCAATCCATTCCATTCCACTCCACTTCACTTTAGTCTATTCCATTCCACTCATTCCATTCCACTCCATTCTATTCCCTTCGTCGTCACTCCACTCCATTCCTCTCCTTTCCAGTGCATTCCATACCATTCCTCTCCATTCTTCTCCATTCCATGACTTGTAATTCCATTCCATTTCACTCCATTCCATTCCAATCCGTTTCATTCCATTTCATAACATTCCACTCCATTTCATTCCATTCCATTCCTATCCATTCCATTCCCTTCCTGTCCATTCCTTTTCATTCAACTTCTCTCCATTCCTCTCTTTTGCATTCCTTTCTATTACTCTCCATTCCATTCAGTTCCATTCCACTCAATTCCTCTCTATTCCATTCCGCTGCATTCCATTCCTCTTCATTCCATTACATTCCTATCCACACTATTCCATTCCTCTCCATTCCATTCCTCTCCATTCCACTACATTTCATTCCTCTCCATTCGTTTCCATTTCATGCCATGCATTTCATTCCACCACATTCCATTTCACTCTATTCTACACCTTTCCCTTCCATTCCATTCCACTCCACTCCATTACATTCCTCTCCATTCCATTCCTCTCATTCCATTCCATTCCATTGGATTTCACTCCATTCCACTATTCCATTGCATTACTCTGCATTATATTCCATTTCTTTCTATTCCATTCCACTATTTTCCATTCCATTCTCTTCCTTTTCTCTCCATTACATTCTTTTCCATTCCATGCCTTTATATTCCATTCCATCTTTTTATATTCCTTTCAATTCCTTAACTTTGGATTCCTCTACATTCCATTCAATTCCCCTCCATTGCATTCTTCTCCATTTCATTCCATTCCATTCCTCTTCATTCAATTCCATTCCACTCCATTGCATTTCTCTCCATTCCATTCCTCTATATTCCATTCTATTCCACTTCCCTTCATGTCACCTCATTCCATTCCTCTCCATTCAATTTCACTATGTTTTTTCCATTCCACTCCATTTAATTCAACTCCATTTCATTCCTCTCCATTCTTCTCCATTCCAATCAATTCCAATCCACTGCTTTCCTCTGCTTTCGATTCCTTTCGATTCCATTCCATTCCCTTCTAACTCATTCATTGTATTACATTCCATTCAATTCCATTCCGTTCTAAACCTTTCAATTCCATTGAATTTCATTTAATTCCATTCCATTCCTCTCCATTCCATTTCATTCCATTCCGCCCAACTCCAAGCCATTCCATTCCATTGCATTCCATTCCATTTCTCTCCACTCCATTCCATTCCTTTCCACTGTTCTGTCTTTCTTTGCATTAAATACCATTCTTCTCCATTCCATTCCATTCCTTTCCACTGTTCTGTCTTCCTTTGCATTAAATACCATTCTTCTCCATTCCAATCCATTTAATTGCATACCTCTCCACTCCATTCCACTCCTATCCATTCTATTCCATTCCACTTCATTCGATTCCACTCCATTCCATTCCACACCACTCCATTCTACTCCACTCCATTCCATTCCATTCCATTCTTTTCTATTTCAATCCATTCCAATCCATTCCATTCCACTCCACTCCACTTTAGTCCATTCCATTACATTCATTCCATTCCACTCCATTCTATTCCCTTTGTCGTCACTCCACTCCATTCCTCTCCTTTCCAGTGCATTCCTTACCATTCCTCTCCATTCTTCTCCATTCCATGACTTGTAATTCCCTTCTATTTCACTCCTTTCCATTCCAATTCGTTTCATTCCATTCCTTCACTCTCCATTCCATTTCATAACATTCCACTCCATTTTATTCCATTCCATTCCTATCCATTCCATTCCCTTCCTGTCCATTCCTTTTCATTCAACTTCTCTCCATTCCTCTCCTTTGCATTCCTTTCTGTTACTCTCCATTCCATTCAGTTCCATTCCATTCAATTCCTCTCCATTCCATTCCGCTGCATTCCATTACATTCCATTCCTCTTCATTCCATTACATTCCTATCCACACTATTCCATTCCTCTCCATTCCATTCCTCTCCATTCCACTAAATTTCACTCCTCTCCATTCATGTCCATTTCATGCCATGCATTCCATTCCACCACATTCCATTCCACTCTATTCTACATCTTTCCCTTCCATTCCATTCCACTCCACTCCATTCCATTCCATTAATTTCTGTTCCACTTCATTCCTCTCCATTCCTTTTATTCTCTTCCATTCCATTTCTTTCCATTCATCAAGCTTAATCCCATTCCTCTACATTCCATTCCATGTATTCCAGCAATTCCACTCCATTTTTTTTCCAATTCCATACCTCTCCATTCCATACCATTCCCCTCCATTCCATTTCATTCAATTCCATACAACTCCCATCCAATCCATTCCACTCCTTTCCATTCCTTTCAATTCCATTCCATTCTTCTCCCGTCCATACCTATGTATTCCTTTCCATTCCATTCCATTCTTCTCCCGTCCATACCTATGTATTCCTTTCCATTCCATTCAATTGAATACCATTCGATTCCATTCCTTTCCCATCCATTCCATTCCTCAACATTCTATTCCATTCTATTTCTCAAAATTCCCTTCCTTTCCATTCCTTTCCATTCCATTCCACTCTACTCCATTCCACTCCTTTCCAGTCCTTTCCATGCAAATTCATTCCATTCCATTAAAATCCTCTCCATTATATTCGATTCCTTTCCATTCCTTTCCAATCCATTCCATTGCAATCGTCTCCTTTCCTTTGGATTCAATTCCATTCCTTTCATCTCCATTTTTTTCCATAACATTTATCCCATTCCAATCCATTCCTCTCCTTTCCGTTCCATTCCATTCATCTCCATTCCATTCCACTATTCATCAATTTTTTCCATTACTCTCTATTCCATTTCATTCCATTTTATTCCATTCTTCTCCATTCCGTTCCATTCCATTCCTTTACGTTCCAATCTGTTCCATTCCTCTCCATATCGTTTCATTCTATTCCAATCTATTGTATTCCGTTCCATACCTCTCCATTCATTTTCATTCCATTCCTCTCTATCCTCTCCATTGCATTCCTCTCCATTCCATTCAATTCAATTCCATTTCATTCCCCTTCTTTCAATACCATTACATTTCATTCCATTACATTTCATTATAATTCATTCCTCTCTATTCAATTGCATTACATTCTATTCAATTCCATCCCATACCAACCCTCTCAAATCAATTGAATTTCATTCAATTCCATTACATTCCACTCCATTCCATTCCATTCCTCACATCTCCATTCCATTCCATTCCTTTCCATTCCTCTCCATTCCATTGCATTCCATTCCATTGTTCTCTCTTTTTTCCTTTAAATTCTTTCCTCTTCATTCCATTCCATTCCATTGCATAACTCTCCACTCCATTTTTTTCCTCTCCATTCCATTCTATTCCCCTCCATTAAATTCCACTCTACTATATTCCATTCCATTCCTTTCCATTCCTTTTCATTCCAATCCATTCCATTCCATTGCATTCCATTCGTCTCCATTCCATTCCATTCCATTCAATTTTACTCCAGTCCAATCCCTTCCTCTCCATTCCATTTCATTCCTCTCCATTTGATTCCACTACTCTCCATTCCTTTCCATTACTTTCCATTCCATTTGATTCCATTTTATCCCGTTCCTTTCCATTCCATTCCAATCCATTCTATTCCATTTCATGACTTTCGATTCATTTCCATTCCATTCTTCTCCATTCTTCTCCATTCCATTCCTCTCCATTCTTCTCCATTCCAATCTTTTCCAATCCACTCCTTTCCTCTTCTTTCGATTCATTTCCATTCCATTCCATTCCCTTCTTATTCATTCAGTTGCATTCCATGCCATTCAATTCCATTCCATTCCAAACCTTTCAATTTTATTGAATTTCATTCAATTCCATTCCTCTCCATTTCAATCCATTCCTTTCCGACAAAATCCTTTCTATTCCATTCCATTCCATTCCGCCCAACCCCATTCCATTCCATTCGATTCCATTCCATGTCATTCCTCTCCACTCCATTCCATTCCTTTCCACTGTTTCCTCTTCCTTTCCATTAAATACCATTCTTCTCCATTCCATTCCATTTCATTGCGTACCTCTCCACTCCATTCCATTCCTATCCATTCCATTCCATTCCATTCCTATCCATTCCATTCCATTCCACTTCATTCAATTCCACTCCATTCCATTCCACACCACTCTATTCTACTCCACTCCATTCCCTTCCATTTCAATCCATTCCATTCCATTCCACTCCACTCCACTTTTCTCCATTCCATTCCATTCATTCCATTCCACTCCATTATAATCTCTTCGTCTTCATTGCACTCCATACCTCTCCATTCCAGTGCATTCCATATCATTCCTCTCCATTTTTCTCCATTCCATTTTTCTCCATTCCATTCCTCTCCATTCCATTCCAATCCATTCCATTCCATTCCTTTACTCTCCATTCCATTTCATACCATTCCAATCCATTTCATTCCTTTCCATTCCAATCCATTCCATTCCCTTCCTGTCCATTCCCTTCCATTCCATTCCTCTCCATTCCATTCTCATTTCACTACATTTCAATCCTCTCCATTCGTTTCCAAGCTTAATACCATTCCTCTACATTCTATTCCATGCATTCCATCAATTCCACTCCATTTTTTTTCAGTTCCATTCCTATCCATTCCATACCACTCCTCTCCATTCCGTTTCTTTAAATACCATACCTCCCCCATCCATTACAATCCACTCCATTCCATTCCATGCTTCTCCCTTCCATGCCTTTGTATTCCTTTCCATTCCATTCCATTGAAAACCATTGCATTCCATTCCTTTCGTCTCCATTTCATTCCTCTCCATTCTATTCCAATCTATTCCTGAAAATTTCCTTCCCTTCCATTCCATTCCATTCCTGTCTATTCCATTCCTCTCCTTTCCATTCCTTTCCA
>NW_007249977.1:5938-6419 GCF_000164805.1 Carlito syrichta
CGTCTTCATTGCACTCCATACCTCTTCGTTCCAGTGCATTCCATATCATTCCTCTCCATTTTTCTCCATTCCATTCCTCTCCATTCCATTCCAATTCATTCCATTCCATTCCTTTACTCTCCATTCCATTTCATACCATTCCAATCCATTTCATTCCATTCCATTCTAATCCATTCCATTCCCTTCCTGTCCATTCCCTTCCATTCCATTTCTCTCCATTCCTCTCTTTTCCATTCCTTTCTATTCTCTCCATTCCATTCAGTTCCATTGCTTTCAATTCATCTCCATTCCATTCTGCTGCATTCCATTATATTCCATTGTTCATTCCATTCCATTCCTCTCCATACCATTCCATTCCTCTCCATCCCATTCCTCTCATTTCACTACATTTCATTCCTCTCCATTCGTTTCCATTTTATGCCATGCATTCCATTCCACCACATTCCATTTTACTCTATTCTACACCTTTCCCTTCCATTCC
>NW_007249977.1:6534-8597 GCF_000164805.1 Carlito syrichta
CTCTCCTTTCCATTCCTTTCCATTCAAATTCATTCCTCTCCAATCCATTCCATTTCATTACAATCCTCTCAATTATATTCCATTCCTTTCCTTTCCTTTCCATTCCATTCCATTGCAATCGTCTGCATTCCTTTGGATTCCACTACATTCCATTCCTCTCCATTCTATTTCATAATATTTATCCCATTCCAATCCATTCCATTCCATTGTATTCATATCTATTCCATTCCACTACTCATCAATTTTTACCATTACTCTGCATTCCATTTCATTCCATTTTATTCCATTCTTCTCAAGTCATTTCCATTCCATTCCTTTACGTTCCAATCTATTCCATTCCTCTCCATATCATTTCATTCCATTCCAATCTATTTCATTCCGTTCCATACCTCTCCATTCATTTGCATTCCATTTCACTCCATTCTTCTCCATTCCATTCAATTCAATTCCATTTCATTCCCCTCCTTTCAATACCATTCCATTTCATTCCATTCCTTTCCATTCTAATTCATTCATCTCTATTCAATTGCATTACATCCCATACGATTCCATTCCATCCCAACCGTCTCAATTCAATTGATTTTCATTCAATTCCATTACAATCCCCTCCATTCCATTTCATTTCATTTCTCAAAACTTCATTCTATTCCATTTCTTCCCATTCCTCTCCATTCAATTGAATTCCATTCCATTGTTCTCTCTTCTTTCCATTAAATTCTTTCTTCTCCATTCCATTCCAATCCCCTCCGTTAAATTCCACTCTACTCTATTCCATTCCATTTCTTTTCATTCCATTCCATTCCAATCCAATCCATTCCATTTTATTCCATTCGTCTCCATTCCATTCCATTCCCTTCCATTCCATTCAATTCAACTCCAGTCCATTCTATTCCTCTCCATTCCTTTCCATTTCTCTCCATTCCTTTCAATCCCATTTCTCTCCATTCCAGTCCATTCCATTCCTTTGCATTCCATTCCATTGTCGATTCGATTCCATTCCATTCCTCTCCATTCCATTCCATTCCATTCCAATCCTCTCCATTCCTTTGGATTCCTTTCCAACCATTCCTCTCCATTCAATTCCATAAGATTCATTCCATTCCAATCCATTTCTCTCAATTCCATTCCATTCCTCTCCATTCGATTCCACTACTCTCCATTGCTTTCCATTACTGTCCATGCCTTTCCATTACTCTCAATTCCATTTCATTCCATTTTATTCCGTTCATTTCCATTCCATTCCATTCCATATCATTCCATTACATTACATTCTATCCCATTCGTAATCCATATCATTTCATTGCATTCCCATCCATTCCATTCCATTTCATGACTCTCCATTCATTTCTATTCCATTATTCTCCATGCCTCTCCATTCCATTCCTCTCCATTCTTCTCCATTTCAATCAATTCCAATCCACTCCTTTCCTCTCCTTTCTATTCGTTTCCATTCCATTCCATTCCCTTCTAATTCATTCAATTGTATTACATTCCATTCGATTCCATTTCATTCCAAATCTTTCAATTCCATTGAATTTCATTTAATTCCATTCCATTCCAATCCATTCCATTCTGCTGCCCAACTCCATTCCTTTCCATTGCATTCCATTCCATTCCTCTCCACTCCATTCCATTCCTTTCCACTGTTCTCTCCTCCTTTGCATTAAATAACATTCTTCCCCATTCTATTCCATTTAATTGCATACTTCTTCGCTCCATTGCCCTCCTATCCATTCCATTCTATTCCTCTTCATTCGATTCCATTCCACACCACTCAATTCTACTCAACTCCATTCCATTCCATTCCATTCTTTTCCATTCGATTCCATTCCATTCCATTCCACACCACTCAATTCTACTCCACTCCATTCCATTCCATTCCATTCCTTTACATTCGATTCCATTCCATTCCATTCCACACCACTCAATTCTACTCCACTCCATTCCATTCCATTTCATTCCTTTCCATTTCAATCCATTCCATTCCATTCCATTCCATTCCTCTCCACTTTTTTCCTTTCCATTCCATTCATTCCATTCCACTCCTTTATATTCCCTTCGTC
>NW_007249978.1:0-909 GCF_000164805.1 Carlito syrichta
CATGTTTGCTCCAGTCCAGTCTCATGTTGCCCACCCTCAGCCTAGACACAGGATGCCAGGGTCAACCTTCCTGGGAGGGGAAACTGGATACAGGGTCTCCATTCAACTCCCCCGAATTTATATAGACAGACAGATAGATAGATACTAGCTAAATAGACAGGTGGGTAGATAGATAATAAGTAGATAGACAGATAGATGGTAGATAGATAGGTACATAAATGTATCTGTCTATAGGTAGGTCTATGTGATGTAAAATTAGATGTTAACTATAATCCCTTAATATCATCAGCATCTCCTACCAATTTGGGGGAGTTGAATGAAGATCTCTTTCTCTAGTTTCCCCTCCCAGGAAGGCTGACATATAGAAAGATAGATAGATGATAAACACATAGATAAGTACATAGATAGATGATAGATACATAGATAGATGATAGATGAATAGATAGGTAGGTAAGTAGATAGATGATAGATAGACAGATCATAGATTCATAGATAGATGATAAGTAGATAGATAGATATAGGTAGATAGAGGATAGATAGATAATAGATAGATTCGATAGATAGATAATAGGTAGGCAGACAGATAGATAATAGGTTGGTAGGTAGATAGATGATAGTTACATCAATAGATGATAGGTAGGTAGATAAGTGATAGATAGATAATAGATAAGTATATAAATAGATGATATATAGATAGGTAGGTAGATAAATATAGATAGATAGAAAGGTAAGTAGTAGGTATATAGAGTACAGATGGAAGATGATAGCTCGATAGATAGATGTTAGGTAAATAGGTGATAGATAATAGATTATATTGATACATAGATAGATAATAGGTAGATAGATGATAGGTAGGTATATAAATAAATGATATATATACAGGTAGATAGATGATAAGTAGATAGGTAG
>NW_007249978.1:955-10703 GCF_000164805.1 Carlito syrichta
AGGTAGATAATAGGTAGGCAGATAGATGATAGGTATGTAAATAGATGATAGGCAGGTAGATAAATAGATTATATAGAGATAGGTAGATAGATAGATGATAGGTAAGTAGAAAAAGGATAGATAATAGATAGATGATGGATAGGTAAGTAGGTAGGCAGATAGATTACAAATAGATGATAGATAGGTAAATAAGTAATAGATAGATAATAGATTAAACAGATAGGTTGCTATATAGATTGATAGCTAATAGGTAGTAGATGACATAGGTATATAAATAGATGATAGGTAGGTAGATAAATAGAGGTAGATAGGTTGATAAATGATAGGTAAATGGATGGTATATAGGTAGATAGAGATAGATAAGAGATAGATGATAGGTAAGTCAGTAAGTAGATAGATGAATAGACAAGATAGATAAGGGATACATAGATAATAGGTAGATAAATAGATGATAGGTACATAGATGATAGATACATACATAGATGATGGGTAGGTAAGTAGTTAGGTAGATAGATTATAGACAGATGATATATAGATAAATAGATGGTAGATAGATAATAGATTAAATAGATAGATATATAGATTGATAGATAATAGGTAGAAAGATGACAGATAGGTAGGCATATAAATAGATGATAAGTAGGTAGATAAATAAATGGTAGATAGGT
Source organism: Carlito syrichta (assembly GCF_000164805.1). Taxonomy (NCBI): domain Eukaryota; kingdom Metazoa; phylum Chordata; class Mammalia; order Primates; family Tarsiidae; genus Carlito; species Carlito syrichta. The sequence goes on from NW_007249978.1 coordinate 1,624, forward strand.
TGATAGATGATAGGTAGATGGATGGTCAATAGGTAGATAGATAAAGATAGAGAATAGATAGGTGATAGGTAAGTCAGTATGTAGATAGATAGATAGATAGATAGATAGATAGATAGATAATGGATACATAGATAATAGGTAGATAAATAGACAGATGATAGATAGATGATAGGTAGGTAGGTAGATAGATGGCAGATAGGTATGTAGATGATGATAGATAGCCTAGAATAGCTACATAGGTGAATGATGCGTACGTAGGCAGACGGACAATCACAGCTACCTGTAAAGCAGGTTTTGATTCAAGGCTGAATATTAGAAATCATTAGATGAGAGTCTTTGATTGACAGAAGACAGAAAAGACTAAGAATGATGATGTACAGATAGTTAGACAGAGAGATAGATAGAAGAAGCTACAGCTATCTCCCCCTGGCCCAGTCTCCCTAGAGCAGTGCTGTACCATGTCTTTACACACATCCTTCAAGACATTTAGATCCTTGAGTTTTGCAGTTAGATACCATATATGAGGATGTTTTGGGTTCATTTTTCTACTTTTCTTGAACTGCTTTTTAAAATCCAAAATCATCATTTTAAAGACATGGATTTTAGATTAACCAGATGGAAGTGGTTTGTGTATATTAATTATAGTATTAAATGGAAGGACCTTTTTTTAACTTCTTAAAAATGCTCTCACTAAAAAGTAAGATCATTACACAAAGCAACTCATCAAAAGTGCACATTTTTTTGCTAGGAGTTTATTCAACCCATGTCTTCCTCTTCCTACAATTACAGGCTTATTAGTGGAAGAATGATGAAGGGAGGTTTATGTATTGGATCATAAAACGTTCTGTGGTTAGCTGTTTTAAAAGAACTCTCAAATTCAAAACAGGTCTACAGAGTTCAAAAAATTATAAGTTGGCTCACTGGAATCCCAGTTAAACTGATGAACTGTTTCCTATTGATTATTTTGTAAAAGAGATAAAGTGATAAAAATTATTCAATATAAGTATTCAAGATTATTACATGTCAAAGAATATCCTGTGGTCAATAAGTGAAGAAATTGATACTTCAATATATGGTCCCTACAAAGTGATGATATGTTGACAGTTGAGGTGACATGTGGTCACCAGTCATCAAACAGCATTTTAATTTCTTGCTATGAAATTCAGAGCCCTTAGAAGGCTTATTTTTCTCAAGAGGGCATGCATTTGTCCTGGAGCATAGAGATCTGTGGGTTCTAATTTTAGTTTTTCAACCAATGAACGAAACAAAATCAGGCTATTGTCTTTAAACATCTGTGGCAAAGTATTGTGAGCTGTAAAATAAAAAATTTAGTGAACACTTAAGATGATTTTTTGACCCATTACTGCTTTCTTCCTGAAGGATCGGGCACTTCTTCTTTGGTTAGGTCATATGGTTCACCTCACAATCTATCTGTAAAAACAAGTTTAATTCAAGGCCAAATATTAGGGATCACTAAGTGAGAACTATCATTATTTGTGAACCCATTCATCAGGGCCACAGAAAGGAGTGCTAGTTTGGGCACTTGACCTGGGTTCTATGTATGTTTATTTTCTTAGATTTTTCCAAGCTACAGCAGGGAAAAGAAAGCCTCTTTCTTTCATGGTCATAAAATATTAGGATTATGGTACAGGTAATGGCCAAATCCTGATCTCATCTAAAGGCTGGATGAAGAGGAAGAAGACCACCACAGAAGAAAAGCAAAAACAGGGCAAAGACCCCGATTCCAGGCACTTCTCAAGGAAATTCCACCCTTGTCTTTTTCATGGTTCATTATGGAAGATGGCATCCCGTGATGGTCTAGCCTAGTTCAATCGGGGTTTCTAGCAATGCAGCCCAATGATTGCTGAGGATGTCAGACTGACTGAACTTTGAAATTACTTCCACTGTCATGACTCCATGATTCTATGGTCTATTAAATGAGAGCCAAAAAGAGATTTCTAGTTAAACTCCAGTCAGCCATACAGTTAAATTAATGAAAAGATACATTGCACAAACATTTACAGATCTAGAATAGAGGTTGACACCCATCAGGACTTACGTAAATATTTGCTAACTAGTAGTATGACAGTCAACAACTCATATGTTGCTGAATGAAGATGCATACCTAAAAGGAAGCATACCTGACTGTGAACCACACTCGCCAATACCTGTAGGTGTGTAGGACACCTCACTCAGTAATCTGGAAGAGCGGCACCCATGGTATGCATTGGGCACAAAGGGTTGAATACCAAACCTTGTATATTCTCATGCCAGTGTGCAGGCCCTGTACAGGCAGCTTTCCTGAGCATGGGGTTTCCACCCAAAGGGAGCACAGGTTCCAGTTGAGACTGAGAAGTTATGTTAAAGCAGGATTTAGAGGCTTCTCTGCCAGTGTCTCAGGAATAATATAGAGGAATGTCTGGTAGAGTGGAGAGAGAAAGAGAGAGTGGGTAACAGAAATCAGAAAAAAGGGAACAATAAGGGGATCTCTAGGGCAATAGCAAAAGAATGAGCAATTGTGTAAAGCAGATCTCTGAGAACATTTATTGATATGCTTGCGCTTGTTAACATTCAGGAAAAAAAATGGAAAGAGAGGATTAAGACAAAGGTCTGTAAATTAAATGCTGTGCCTAATGTAGATTAAGCTGGGTAGAAACAGTGTCAAACACAAAGATCACTGAATCCTACATCAAACAAGAACAAATTCAGGAAAAAAAATGCCAAGAATTTTTATCAGTATTTTAGTTAAGAGGAAATAAAAATAGAATATTTTACACAATTTATTTTTCAGTGTGAATACACATATGCCAACTGGTGAATGAAGAGCATATACTTTCATCTCTTGGCAAATGTAGGACCAGTATTCAATTATTCACTTTCTCTACTTATTTGATTGTGTGTGTATGTGTGTGTGTGTGTGTGTGTGTAGTCCCTCTCACAACTAGAATCTAATTAATGTTACCCAGAGAGTTCTAGGCTGTGCAGATTCTGTGAGTTTTAGTAAACTTTCTGGTTCCAAGAAGGAACAAAGGAGTTAGGAAACCCCCACTAAAACGACGGTACTCCTAATGTCCCACTTTTCTTAAAAAATGCCACCAGCACCATCATCGTCATCATCATCATCACCACCAGCTGGTGCCTGCCAGGGTTGCCTGTAAGTCAAGGGGCAAACAAGTAAGTTCCACTTTTGTGGTTTCTTGCTGAGTGACTGGGTTCTATGTAGCCCACCATAACGCTTTCGTTCGAAATGCAAGGAGAGTGCTGTGCTCACTTCGCAGGGCTGTTGCACGGAATTAGCCACCGGAAGCAGAGCACGAGTAACGGAGCCCCGGACGTCCTCAGTGAAGGCCGACTTCTGTTACTGTCACCTCCATCATCATAAAAAATCAGCGTGTGAGTGTTTCCCTTTCTTAAGGACCGAGACAGCTATTTCTGGGAGATTAAATGATGTTTAGGAGATTTTCATTTTTCTGAGCTGGGGGAGCAGTAACACATTTTGGCAGGAATAATATGGAAAAACCAAGGGATATTCACTTCAGTCGTATTTTGAGTGAACGGGCCAGGAAATAACTTTCCCCAATAGGGAAGACGCTTGGGATAATTTCAGAAGGAATAGGGAGGCGAGGCAATGGAAGAGACTTCTGTCTTATGTTGCTTCTTTTCCTGGAGGAAATTGCATATGAAGGACCGTCCTGGATGGGCACTTTCTGATCTGTAGGGTAGCCAGTGATGAGTGTGGTCACTTGATGGTCAGAGCGCTGGGGACTTCTGCATTGTGCTTCAGCAAGAATGCACACAACTTGCGGTCCACGACCTGGGGACGCGATGTGCTTAGTACATGGTCAATACTGAAGCCCATCCGAGTGCTCACTGCCCGTCATGGGTGAAAATCTGGGCAGGTGAGGACAGACCTGCTGTCCCTAAGGAGATGTCTGCTGGGTGCAAAGGGAGTGAGGAAGCACTGGAACACTGGGAACCCACCAATCACCAGCATTCCTTCATAGAAAATGTATTGCTATGGTGACTGTTTCAACAGAGAACTCACCCTAGGAACTGTGTGTCTACAATTTACTGCAGGTGGAAAACCATGCCTGCAAGAGTCACTTATTCTTATTTGGGGATTTTGAAAAGAAGAGGTTGGAAAGATTTCATGTTAAGGGGATGTTTTGGCCACGGGACCTGCAGACACTGACTATTGTCTGGCTCCCAGAGCCTTCCATATAGTGTTCATCCACTGGGGTCACACGGTTGCAGCCTCAATGGCCTGAAGTTTGCTCACTGCTGGTAGACCAACAAAGGGGGTTGTATGCACAGAGGAGTCAAAGAAAACAAAATAATAAATGCGAACAATTATGTCTGAAGACCACAAACCCACCTAGAGAACCTCCTAAGCCACATTTAGCTGTGTGAAAAGTCATTGACTTGGGGTAGCGACCCAAGTGGTCCCTTCTCCCCAGTCACAGTTCTCTAGTGTCTGCACCTTCCATGAGCAAAGGCCACATACAAGGGGGAAGATGGGATGGAAGCCGTAACATCAGAGCGGGAGGGTGTGGATGCATTTTTAAAATGACATGAGGCTAGCGTTATCATCTGTAGATTGTACAATCATTTGTATTGTATTGTAAAAAGTCAAGAATGTACGTTATGACCTCTGGGGTAAACACTGAAAGAAAAGTTAAAGAACAAGTAATTAGCATTTTCAATTGATGGGAAGTGGATTAGTAACAATAAGTGACAATTATTTGACTAAACCAAAAGATCAGCAAAATAGATATGAAGGAACTCAAAATGTGTCAAGGAGGAATAAGTAGAAATTGGCTTACATCTAAAAACACACCACATTAGTATTTACATGAAGTATGATTGATTAAATATGCAAAGTCAAAGAATAAGCCTGTCTTACTAGCTAACAAGTAATTCCAACCAAATGCTTCTCACAGATGATATATTTCAAATATAAGGATGGAGAATGTTTTACAATTAAAAAGAGTGATATGAAGAAAACACTAAGTTTAAGTGTATTAATATTAGACAAAGTAAGCATTAAGGGAAGAAACATTATTAGAGGAAAAAAAGAAATGAATCATATGATAAAGGAGTCAACCCAATGAGAAGATCCTATACTAAGCCTGTATGCACACAACAACATGGCTACAAAATGTATAAAGCAAAATGAACAAAACTAAAAGAATGAAGAGACACATATATAATATATAAATAATGTTGTAATGAATAAGATATTTCTACATATCTTGGTTGATAGCTAAGAGAACAAGGAGCAAAACATAAGTACCTAAAATATCAAAATTATCATATATAACCTAATTGATGTATATAAAACAATGGACCCAGCTATGATAGAATGCACGTTTCACTCAAGTGTTCCTGGAATACTGACCAAAATGACCATGTGTGTGTTCCAAACAAATCCCTTCATTTGTTGAGGAATTGAACTGTCTCTGACTACAGCAGGATTAAGCTATACACAACACAAAGATTAATAGAAATTATAGTAACTGTACATTAAGCCAATATATTTCCAAATAACCCATGAATCAAATGAGAGAGAGAGAGAGAGAGAGAGAGAGAGAGGCTTAAAGCAGAAAGATGAATTCATAGTAGATATGTGTCAACACTTGTAGAATACAGCAACAGCAATTCTCAGAAGAAAATTTATACTCCTGACTATGTGTGTCAGATAGGAGAAAAGGCTAAGATCAGTTATATTATTTTCTATCTCAAGAAGTTAGGAAATAAAAAACAGATAATACAACCTTGCAAGAACATTACCAGAAGGAAAAGTATAGACATGTTTCTCATGAACGTAGAGGTTACACATTTCTCATGAATGCAGAGGTTAAAATATTAGCAAATAAAGATCAGAAACATATATTAAAAAAAGAGAACATGTATAAACAAGTGGCATTTATTCAGTATTTTTATTCACCAGCTTGAAGGAACACCATGTGTTTATCTCAGTAGAGGCAGAGTAATAATTTGATAAAAATTCAACATGATAAACCTCTTATCAAACTAGCAATAGAAGACTACTTAGTCTGATAAGTGAGTACTGATTATCTAAAATGCAGAAAACTTTGGCAAACATCATCCTTAATAGTGAAGTATTGGAAGCATTTTATCTGAGCTCAAGCATGAGCTAAGGTCCTACTATGAAGGAAGCCATGAACATAGCATCAAGACCACAAAACAATAAAAGCCACTAGCATTTGGGATTAAAATAATAAAATTGCCATTTACAGAGGACATGATCCTATATGTAGAAAATCCAAAAAACAACTACAGAAATGATCAGAGTGCTGGATATAAAGTCAATATAAAAATAGCAATATCTATATACCAGCAACAAACTAAAAAAGACTTTAAAATATTAGTATTTTCAATGATATTATTCTCAGGAGTAAAATTAATAAGGGTCAAGTAATATTTGAGCACTGAAACATTAGTGACAAAATTTGAAACATAAATTAGATTAATGTACTATGTTCACAAATTGGAACACTGAAGAGCTGAAGAGTCTAAAGATATTAATTCCATACTTCCAGTAGGTTTTATTAAAAATGGAATTCGACAGCCTGTTTCTAAAATTCATAGAGAAATGTGAAGGGACAAGAACAGCCGAGACAAACATGGAGAAGAATAACAAAACTGCAGCTGTAAGCTGCCAGGTCACAAGTTCTATCACTGATTAGGAGTCAGAATACTGTGTGGTAATGGAAGATGAAGAAGGACATGGAAATAACCAAATAGAAGTGCTAGTGATAGATCCCTTGTGCCAGCCTACCTGACGATGGCAGATGATGTTACACTGACATGGAAATGATGGTCTTCCTAGTAAATAGCACTATGCCAATTTTGTATCCATCTGGAAGAACATGACTGTGAAATCCTGACTCTCAATTTATGTAAACAATACATTTCAGATAGATTATAAAAGTAAAATAAGAAAAAATTTCAAAGACAGAATTAGAGAATAACTTTGGGGCAGGTATAGATAGATACCTTGAAGACCTAGTGTGTAGCAATAGCCATATAAAAATGACCATTAGACTACACTAAAGTTTCAAAGTTCTATTTGCAAAAGACGTTTCTAGAAATTAAAGACAAACTATAGATTAGAAGATACTCATCACATATATCTAAAAAAGACTGAAATCCAGTATACACTTCTGAAGTCTTCCTGCAAATAAAAATAATAGACAACTCAATAGAAAATGTGAGGATTTGAGGACAAAACCATGATATGCAGTCAACTTTTGACAGGAAACATGGTTGGTTCCATGTTTTTGCTATAGTGACTAGTGCTGCAATAAACATGTGTGTGCAGGTATCTTTTTTGTAGAATGATTTGGGTTCCTCAGGGTATATTCCAGAAGGGGGATTACTGGGTCGTGTGGGAGGTCAGTGTTTAGATCTTTTAAGATTCACCATACTGTTTTCCACAGAGGTTTCTCTAGTTCACACTCCCACCAACAGTGTAGAAGTATTCCATGATGGAATATTATGCAGCCATAAAGAGGGACAAAATTTTCAACTTCGCAGCAACATGCATGGCTTTAGAGTCTGTAATACTCAGTGATCTATCACAGAAGCAAATAACTGAGTACCACATGTTCTCACTCATAAGTGGACCCTGAAGGATTATCAAAATACTACAAGAAAGAGATTGGCAGTAGTGGGACACTGCCAGGGGAGGAAGGGGGGCACACCTCATCAATAAGGTACCGGATCTCAAACCAGGTGATGTGGGGACCAAAGGGAGGCCCTGACTTTACCTGTACAATGACTATTTGTATACCTAACCCTGAATTGTACCCTATATCTTTAAAATTTAAAAAATGATATAATTTCAAAATGCACCCAAATGACAGAAATGGACACACTTTTAGGTGTCAGTGACCATGCAGAGGAAGAAACCTCGACCACACCTTTTGGAATGTGATTTGACTACAGTTAACATTAATTGATTAAACATTTCAAAACAGCTGGAAGAGAATGATTTGAATGTTCCTAGCATAAACAAGAAATAGATATTTAAGGTGGTAGAGATCTCATTTACCCTGACTTGATTATGTGTATCCAATGTACCCTGAAAATATGTATATCTAATATGCATGAAAACAAATAAAAATTAAAAAAACCTACCTTTCAGACCATCTTGTCAGCATCTGCTAAACACAACATCCTGAAAAATCCCACATCTGCAATGTCACCTAAACACATTTATAAGAATGATTCTAACAGCACAAATCCTACTAGTCAACATTCGAATAAGTGTAATCATCTTCCAAGCAAGAAAGGGGTCACACAGTTTATGCAATGAGCACAATACAGCAGGGAGCATGAAAAAGTACAGTTCCATGCACCAGCATGGATGGATCATAAAACCATCATGTTGAGAGAATGAATCAGTCACAAGACAGCATATGCTGAGTAAGTCCACTTATGGAACATTCGAAAGGGCAAACACAATCTCTGCTGGTAAACATCAGGTTGTTGTTTACTGTTGGGAGGGTGAGTGGGGGTGGCAACACAAGGGACTGACCTGGTTAGGATGTGGGAGCTGGTTATGTCGGTTGAACTTGGAAATGTGAACACATTGCACACTTAGGATTTGCATACTTTTCTCTGCAGTCTCTCGACTTTAAATAAAGTTTTCTAAAATAAACTACTACGTAGCCATGAATAAGAATATAGAAAGTCTACACTTGTACAGTTAATCTGTGATGCTTTCTGCAAAATTAAGCATAACAGTCTAACATTTTGATCTTCAGAATTCTTGGAATTCAGTGACTATAGTGATGATGATGATGGTGACAACCATAATGATATTTCCATATATCTATAATATTTATGAATAGTTTTGGTATAATTCAGAACAATATATCTTTATCTCTCTATATCCATGTCCACTTATTTGTCATCTATCATCATGTATATTTGACCATTTGCAACATTCAGATAGTTCTACTAATCCTAGTTTGTGGATGGACTGTGAGGCAGAGAGAGGTAAGTGAATCGCACAGGACCCCAGAGCCCCAAAGGCAGAGCTTTGTTTAAAC